>NC_049992.1:7751755-7815103 GCF_000003815.2 Branchiostoma floridae | reverse complement strand
CTGTACATATTAGCATGTATAGCCTCTGTAAAATGTAGTAAGATACCATTCTCATGTCAATATTGTGCCTTATTACTACGACCTGTACTTAGCTTGTTTGAGAGTACAATAAAGGTCTTTCATTCGTCAATAAAAGTATGAATCAATCAATAAATCTTTATTGCACAGCAATTGTAACGGGTACCATGTATGGCAAGTTCAATAGCATTACATTAACTAAAAGTCAAGCTCAATGATTACGTAATGAATTTAATTGCTCATATCTATATTACTAAAACTAAGCACGATGCTAATTCGTCTGAATGGTTCAACCTATATGGAACAAAGATTACATGTCTCAAGTTTAGCTTAAGTACCGTCCTCCGTAGTGACCGCTGGCTCAACCCAGAAGTTAGTTTGCTTCCGGATCCGTTTGCGAAAGGATTGAGCCAGCAGTCAATACCAAGGATGGTACTCAGGCTAATACAAGTTATGGTTTGTTAGTCTCTACCAGACTCCCGCCTGGGCGAATTTGGCCAAGTTAGGAATGAAAGCCTAAGAGTTAATTGGCCTAGTAGTGGTGGTCGGCCTGGCCTTAGGTCGCAAACTGTACTCCTCTGCCATATAACTCCTCTGGCGTGTTTTCTGTCTTATTTGGCCAATTTCTACTACTTAGTACTAGTATTTTTCCAGCGACCTGTGGAGCTTGATAAAGGCTAGTGTTAGTAAGGCAAAGAACCTGTGGTGTATCCCGCCGTGCATCCCATAAGCCCGTTGACGCGCAGCTCGTAGTCAGGCAGTTTCACCTCCTCCGAGATCTCCAGAGCCTTGTCGTTCTGCCACTCTAACGTCATGTCGTCTGTGGTGTAACTGTCTGAGGAGCAAAGCAACAGCATTGAATCTTTGTTGTAGCGTGCGTTGTTCAACGCAAAGCATTGTGAATACTGTTCAGCACCAGGGACAGGTTCACTTATCATAATTATGGAAGAGAACTACTATATAATTATATAACGTTAGATCAGCGCAGTCTGTTCATCGGTATGCTTTGAACTAAACTTGTTTTAGGTCACTTTTTAACCTGTTACTGTAGTCACGTAGTAGATTCCTTCAGTACCTTGTAACTGTCACTCATTATAAAACTTAAGTATTTGCATAGTTTTTGCAAAGTTGCAGAGCATGCTATACCTTATTACCCTAATTATCTATTCAATCGTGGCTTGGTCAGACTGGTTGAACGACAGTTAAAATCTTTAATAAGATTAGTTTCTTGTCTACTTACAGCTCTCTATGTGGATTCTGCAGAGCTGCTTGTCGGTTGGGAAGTTGCCGAGGTGCATGTAGCAGGATAGGGTCAAGGTCAACCTGAAACGAGTAACAATACAGCAATAAAACAATAACAATATATTAAGCAAATAAATGAGATTGGGAAAGGGAAATTTCCAGGAACTTTGACTTGACTTCCTGTTAGCGTCCCAGACGTGCCTAGCATGTGGAAATCAGTTTTCCGCTGGCAACTGACCTCATATTTGACCTTTACTTCCAGTCGATCTGCGGATCCCAATTTTTTCCTTCACACAAGCAGGCACAAGGGCAAGTAAGGGCGCGGCCACATAGGTCGTGCGATCGTAGTACGATTTTGATGCGACAGATCAACCGCCGACATGGATCCAAAACAGCATTGTGTGTACCAAGACAGTTGAACTTTGCTGGAGACGTACATTTTTTGTTCTGTAAAATGCCTAAAGTTAGCGAGCGAACCACGATCGCACGACCTATGTGACCGCGCCCTTAACTTCCTTACACGTTGAATCTAGAATCTATTGTGACTGCAGGTCGCACAAGTCATTAAAAGAAGCTCAACTGACATCATGCCCATTAAAGCCATATTAAGTCATTACCGCATTTATGGTTACATTTATGATCCGCTAGTGCCGCATCATAGCTATTTTATTATCACATTCCTGCATATTTATTTCCGCTCTCCATAAGATGAGCATCATTATGACCTTATCAAACCAGACAGCCTGGCGACATAACCACTGTTATAACCAGTGCATCAGCACACTTATTTCATCTTTTGACTAAAGGATAAAGTAACAAAATGAATAGCAAGACGCTTAGAAAACGAAATGAAAGTTAACAAAAGTAATAACACGAGCAAGAACATTGTAGCAATATACAGTATTAGTAAGCCAATTTGGCAAGTTTTGGTCTATATAAATTTATATCTACATGGGGGTCTCGCAAGCTGGCTACGTTTATTTGACTAAAGGATAAAGTAACAAAATGAATAGCAAGACGCTTAGGAAACGAATCCGTAATTGATAGTTAACAAAAGTTATAACATGAGCAAGAACATAGTAACAATATACAGTATTAGTGATCCCATTTAGTATGTTTTCTCTAATATATTTACAGGGAGTGTCACGACAAACTGGTACGTTTCACGACAATCACACTTTGTAACAGGGATATCCATGGGTCTAAGGTCTGTGCAAGGTCAAAGGTGAATGCCCCTGACTTGTAAACAGTTCTTGTCTCGATTTGCATAAAAATGTCCAGACGTGTATCGTTTATGTCTCACGGGCCGTCACCTTTGACATATTAACCACAATGCACTTCGCTGTGCATGCGTACTTGGAATCGTGAACCTCCTTATTACGCGAAATGCAACTATCATGTTTGAATGGTCTGGATATGGATTACGTTGGATTAAAACAACTGATTGCTCTACGGAAGACTGTGGAAATGAATGCTGCCATCTCCCCACCCGTAGTTCAGCAACGAAAGACGAACATAACTTGTAGAATTCACCTTCCACCCCCATTAGCCTCAAAGGTTAATTGGAAAAATGCAGAAGTTTGAAAAAAAATTGTTTCTTGATTAAGTACAGGGAGCCTTTACATCTTTTTGTAGATACATTCTTGTGTATGTGTTAAAGACAGCTTATGATAGTTCGGTTAGAGAACATCATTTTCGGGATGTGCAAGAAACAGTACCAACACACAAAAAAACATGAAATCTTGATTTTGGTTCATCAATCGTTGTTGCCTCAGGGGGGTGTTATTGTAATGGTGAATGGATATGATTGCCAATGGTATACAATATGCAATGCAATTGATAACGGGATTGGCTATATTGCAAATAAACACAGATACAATGTTAGATCCGTCGCCAAGGGAATTTCTTTGAAAATTCCATATCAAGAGCAAGGCTATTGGGAAAATGATAACATGTTAAAATGGCCCTCTTCGTCCAATACGTCATGAAGTGTTAGGTCCCATTCCGGCAAGATTCATTTACTAATACCTAATCTACGAGAAACCAACATTATAACATCGTCAGGTTATAAACTGTGCAGTAACTGACACGGGGTCATACCAAGGACAATGGATCTATACAGAAGCTCCGTCAGTTGTAAGTGGGTCCGACATGAGGTATGGGGTCTGCTCAGTAAGCCGCGCGTCTTCAGCATCGATCAGAACCATGAGCAAGTAACACCGGGATAAAGGTCACGGGTGAGGCCGCTCACTCATCGGTCGCCCACCCCAGTTTTAAGTACAGGCACGAGGTGATGAGGTGGTAATATGATAGCCACAACTTTGATGATTATTCCATAGAGCCTAGAAGAGAGACAAGGATAACCGGAGAGTGTGTAGAACCTCATGACCGCCAGATTGTGTAGAACCTAGCTGCCAGCTTCTGTACGTGAAACTATGACAGGAGTGCTAGAGAAATGAAAACAGACCAGCAGTTAATGTCACTTGAAGGCAGAATAATAATGTCCAGACTATGCATACGTACAAACTGACTAATAAACTGATAGGTGTACCAACTACTAAGTATCTAAAACCAGCTCAGACATGAACAAGAAATAGTCGTGCCTTCAAGTACCAAAGTTATCAACCAAGGATTGATTAGTTCAAGTGCTGTCCTAGCATAAACCTGCCATAGAGTATAACTCATTGCCACCACGTAAAGTAGGATCATCCTCACTAGATTAGTTGATAGCAGTTAGATGTTGAAAGGTTCCGTGTGACAGGCCGTTCAGTACGTGTCATATAACGTTACACCAGTCGCGTGCCTGCGAAGCTGCTGTGTTACGCCGAAGTTACACCAACCTGCTTGTGATGTGGGGGTGCAGATCAAGAATCAAAAGAACGCTATGAGGGACAGGGAGGTCTGGAAAGAGAGGGTGGGCTTGCTCCAGGGCAACTCGCGATCGCTCAAGATTAGAGAGAGCAGCCTATTTGTATGATCGCAATTGTATGACATTTATTTCGGAAACGGGCGAAAATTGATGCGCAGGCGGATGTCATCCATACAATCAATCAGTATGGCCTTACTGGTTTAAAAAAGCTCCCTCCCACACTTTTGATTACTTCTAGACTAATACTCTATGAGAGATGACCGTATTTCAATAACAGATAATGTTTGCTGTTGCTGATGGTACTGACAGAAGGGACGGTGATGTATCGAGCAGACTTTTGCCTCAATAACGATAAACGCCCCGGTTAACCCCATACAGCTCGATATTCCAGCTACTTTTGTTGTCTTGCTCGTTTATGTCGTCCAGTGAACTATCGACAAAATGATTTGAATGCGGCTTCGTTTGTTCGGAGCGTGCTAGAGAGAAAGGGCAAATATCACGAAGACCTCTGCCATTAAGGTCCCGTGAGGTCACGCTTCTGAACTGTATGCAACTCCCACAACGCAAAATAGGCAACTATATAAAATAATGCTTTGTTATTAGAAAAAATACCGACACTCGAGTGTAAGAGCGGATAAAGTTAACTGGCGTTACAAGAAAACAATAACAGGTACGGATGGAGTCGACGAATCTTTAACCTGACAAAAACATTGTAGTGAGTGACGAGGAATATCCCTACATGGCCTACTAGCTCAACTGGTGGCAGAAACACAGTTTAGCCCCTGGTTTCAATTGAACTGGGAGACCCGGGGTTCAAGTCTGGGTCAGCACATCTCGGTTGGGGCTGCATTCGCCTTTAGGAAGGGGCGTAAAATGGAGGCCCCGTACATGTTCGAGGAGGTGGCTCCAGCACGTTAAAGGGGAAGCTTCGAAGGGCTTGCAACCCCTCGCTGCAAACATCTTAAGATGTACCCTGCGTAGGCTTAGGTCACATTTCCAAATCGGGATCCGGCCGGGCAGCTTTCGGGAACAAACAGAATGATATAAAATGCATCAAAAGACAAAATGTCAAAATAAGATTATGGGCATGATTTTTGTATATTTCTAGGTATACATTGTAATTTTCGTTTCTTAAAACATCCCGGCCGGCCCCCGGTTTTGAAATGTGACCTTAGCCTAACTGAAGCAGCAAGGAAATGTGCTGCCCTATGCACTACAAGGGTCTGAACGACAAGCTGAGAATCAATCCCGTTCATTTGAATCCTGTCTTGCTGTCATCAGGGAAAGAGCGAAAGCACAAGGCACATCCATCAAAACCAGTCCTTTGTGCTGCTGTAGTATCGACCTTTACCGGTGAGACAGCTGTATCGGTGTGATGTATGCGGCACTTCCCCGTATTTCAAAGTCTCCACTACAGTCAACTGGTAACGACGGAGGTGACCTTTTACGTCCATCCACTCTATTTTACATGTATGAATGTCGGGCGGTTTCCCACATGCAATAAATATGCCCGAAGCAGGCTATGTGATGGTTATATGGCACGCCATGAATTAGTTTGAAAAGGTCGGGTGCTGTATGACGAGAGCGGTGCTCGTTGGGGATGATGCAAAGTTAGCGAGACACGTACGTAGTCACACATGTCGTAACATACATTCTCATAATTCCACCAGGTGCCATTATACCGCCAGCTCAAAAAACGTTGTTATAGAGGCCTTCTCATGATTGTCTTCAACACATTAATATCTGAATTGTATTACATTTAAGATATTTAACATTGGGTGTTCAAGACAATCTTGGGAAGACCTCTTTACCAACGTTTTTTGAGGTGGTGATATAATGGCACCTGGTGGAATTATGATAGTCGATGTTACATGTAACGTTACAGGAGCAAGAGTTCATGCATCACTATAAGACGGTTCTCTATTCTCAGTACGTTTGCGCAAGGTCAAAGGTGAAGGCTTCTGGCTTGTAAACACTAAAACAGTTCTTGTCTCGACCATGCTTTACACGTATCCAGACTCTGTCTGTCGATTTGCTTCACAATGTCGTCTGGGAGTGTTGTTTACGTATCAGGGACTTTAACCTTTGACATTGCGCATGCGTACTTGAATCAGTGAACCTCGAGCTCCTTCTCGACACGTTTCATGCTTGCACCTGCATATTGGGCAAATAGACGTATCTTACGCACATTAGAGCTCACCGGCCCACACTCAACAGAGACGGGGGGCGACATAGACTTTCTGATACTTATGACCCCCTCCTGAAAAAGTGGTGTCTTCCTGACGTCACTGCTGGAGATAGAAAGGGTCATTCTGTGAACAAGGTCGACGGAGATTGACCGAAAATTTAGCGGGGTAAGTCCCTATAGTTATTACAGTGTTGGAAGTAAAGTTTAGCAATTTTTCCACAAGTATGTTACGAATGTCGAACGTCTTAGAGCGCGTTGATTTTGGACTGTTAGGCGAAAAAGGAGAAAGAAATATCGTTCTCTGTGATAGAGAGACAGCATTACGAGAACATTCTCACAATACAGCACAAAGTTTACTTGAAATGTTGAACTCGCATTTACCAATACGATGTCCAAGCCCTTCAATAATCTTAAATGAGAACACGTCGTAATTTCCAATACACTATCAGAACTTTGGCACAGATGTCGCAAAATGTTCGAGCAAAACTGAATCCTTACACGTTTCCAAATCGACTTCCAATGTCTAGCCATGTCTCCCCAAATGGGAAATGTGATGCCACGGAGGCCCTTCGTGGCACAGATTATAGAGGGTAGTCTTGGTTTTTTCCTACCAGGTTCTAAAGTTATCCATCAGGAAAGTTATGATTCAGCTGGATCAAAGAGGATTTGTTTCTCTATATACTTAAAATGTACTGTATTGTACAGGACGCTGCTGTTGGGATAGATCCGGACTTATCGGAGAGGATGTCTTGAATGTTTTTATTATCATTTTGTTTTGTGTTATTGATCTCAAAATCAACAGGAGTTCGAAGATTCCATACCTGCGTTAAATACTTGGACTTTCTCACATGTCTAGTTTAATTCTAGTTTATCATTAAGCAAATAAGGTTTTGACTCTCATAACACGTGCCCATTGGTCACTTCCTGTCACTCTACGGTGAACACAACTAGCATGCGGAAAATGCGTAACTGCGGAAACACAAGTAGACTGACCAAAAACAATACCTTCCCGTAAATCAGTAGACTCGTCCAATGACCCCATGACCTGGAATGTCTGTCATGTCTAGTTCTACCAACTCTGAACTCCACTTCCTAACATCCCTACCTTCGTGAATAGTTTCATCGGGTTGGAACGTCACTGAAAAAAGAGACTCTTTTTACACAACCATTGCTTTCTTCTCACCAACGTTTCGATGGCCGTCTGTCACCTTCTTCAGGGTGATTCTGACTGGTTCACATTGTACTGCAGGACAGGTGTCGCTGCTCACAGTTCAGATGTGGTCACAAAACGTTAAGTATATACAACCCCTACCTTGTACTGTACAATACGTTGCCGTTCGGGTAAATCCGTATGTATCTGTTGTCGGTAGTGATGGTGTGGAACCGCCCGTCCTTCTCGTTCACGAAGAAGAGGTCAGGAACCCACATCTTGACCTTGATGTTGGAGTCCAAGTTGATGGTTTTGTTCAAGTCCGAGTAGCTCAACCGGGGATCGTTCCATCTTTGTCGGAAGTAGATCAGTACGGTATAGTCCTGAGGAGGTACATAATGTGTTTGTTTGTTTGTTTGTTTGTTTTTGCTTGGGTTGAGTTCTCCGACAAATTGCTCATGTACACTTGCTCTACCTTGAGTTACAGAGGAAAAGACACACACACAAGCAGAGAGAGAGAGAGAGAGAGAGAGAGAGAGAGAGAGAGAGGGAGAAAGAGAGACCTTTAACTACTTTTGCAGCGTATCTTTGTTATGGCTTCGTATCTTGCACATTATAAATACACACAGATCACTCACATTGTAAATTTGTTCCCACACGAATGAGTACTTGCTTCCCTGATGAAGAATAAACGTTAGACTTACGACCTATTCACAATTCTATTTCATAGTTTGTTTCCATATTTTGATTTCTAATAGAGTTAATGACTGCTACTCTCCCTTGGGTTGCCTCGTAACTTTCTGTCATTAACACAAAATGTTATAGTACATCAATCAAAGACACATAAGCGCCAATCTTTGCTTAACACAACGCAAATCAAAGTTTGATAAATGCAATAAACATTGCAGTCGAAAGGGCAAAGCTATATGTAAATACCTCTTTATGAACGATATGAAATACCTCGGGAACGAAGCACCTTCAGTCGACCTATCATCAAGTTTTTATGACCACATTTTACACCTAAAGAACTTACGGAAAATGAACAACCCTACAAATCCGAAAGAGTTTAGAATGATACAGAACTTTTTGGTAAAAGATGCCAGTTTGTATATAGTCTCTAAGTATATCATTTCCATGGAGTTTCAGAAAGTTGCAATTGGATAAAATGTAATGAGTGTTCTCTGCAGAAGTTATATCTATGTGTGTAGATAAACATTAAACCTTAACTGGTATAGTTTATCGGAAATACCATGGGCTTGAAACGACGCAGAAATATCATACCCACAAAGAGCATAGTACATTTTAGGAGAGTGTAGCCCATGCATGGAAAATATTCAATTTTGGAGGTATTTCCACGGTGTAGTATAAACTTTAATAAAGTTTGATAGGTTGAGCGAGGACTGTAGTATTGCAATGGAAAGAGCATATCTCTATGTAAATATCCTTCATCATAACACGAAAGTTTATATGCTTGACCTATTCCACTTGGCGACTTGCATACACATGCGAGCTGTTAGTTAAAACGATGGCTCCATAAATGTTTTCCAGGTCAAAGAGTTCGTTCTGGGCTAGAATTGTCTAGACCAATCTTCTTTATGTGGGCAGTACGGATGTGAAGGACGTTGACGCCTGCGTGTGTCGATAAGGTGGTTTCTAATTACTCATCTGCAATGAAATGCATTGTGGGTAATATGAAAAGGTGAAGGCCTTTTAGACATTGAGATAAAACGCCCTTGAAAAGTTTTTGTCCTTTGTGAGGTCCCGTGTACTGGAGAGTTCTACGCGGAGTACTCCTTTAACTTTTCCTATAATGGTATTGCCTTACGTAATACCACAGGGAACTATGCAAACGTGTCAGTTACATTTGCATACGATCCTAAGGAGTTGTGAGTTGACATGTTCAACAAGTTTTTCTAGTTGGATGTACTTGTATTGAATTGTTTGTGCCAGTGTGACACTAAAGAAGAGTGATGGATGTCACTCAAAACGTCTGGATGTAAATCTCCGTTTTTTTTATCCAGTTGTGGAGACTAAACTGTATTGAGTATTGTTTATTGTTTTTAAACTAACTGGATGTCTAACCTTCATAAACATTTCCAGACGTTTCCGGACTAAGGGACCTGTGCATGCGCAATTGGATCAATGAACATCTTTAAGCTAAGGGCACAACCCGCCGTACGTGCAATTTGTCCGTACGTTTTCTTGGGAGGCCACGTCCGCCACGTATTTCTGAAAACGTAGGGAACGACTGGCAAGAGCAGGGAGGGAGTACGTCAACACGCCAACACAAAGTTTTGCCTGCATGTAAAGTTCTACGGCGTGTCTGCGTGCTCCAAAATCCGTCGGATTCCCTACGAGTTCGTACGGAGGCGGTATTTACCACTTGCGGATCTCAAAAGATTGCCCACGTTTTGGCACGTAGTATTTGCACGTACGGCGGATTGTGGTCTTACTAGCTTAAGGGACCTGTGCAGTTCAGTTCAGTTCATCCTCGGAGAGGTGACACCAGTGTCTCCATGTGTTCCTGTCCAGCATGGCCGAGCGGAGTTCGTTGGCCTGCAGACCTGTTTTCTCGAGCAGCAGCTTTCTGAGTGTGACCGAAGGGCGGCCACGTGCATGCACTATGAACCTCCTTACTTATGGCATTACTTACCATTTTCTTTTCCTCCACGGAGTCGAATCCACTGACGAAGACGTTGCAGTTGACATTGACAGGTTTTCCTGTAAAAACACAGATTATACCTGTAATAAGCACTGTATGCTCATGCTTGAATTAATCCACCAATAAACGATGTGAAATATCATGTATGTAATTATTAAGCCACACATAAACGAAGTGAAATGCCACTCTGTCTGCATTAATGAATGTTTTATATGTGCAAGGCGTGTCTTCGTCGTCAGCGACGTTTCTTGTAATAATTAGATTAATGTTTTTATTAATAGTTTATGAGAATTGAACAGTTGAGTGATTTTCACAATAAGTCAGTCATTACAGGTATTACTTAATCGATGTGAGTGGATTTGGGAAGGACATTACACGGTCTTAGTTTTGCCTCACAGTATTTACGGTTTGCTGTCACTGTAACAAATCACAGTCACTCATAAAACCATAAGTGGAGTTGACTTTGAAAGGACACAAAGTAGTATCTAGAATTTCATAAAAGTTTGAATTCCAAAACGGCAGAACTTTCAAAGGTGTCTTAGGCCGATTCCATAACCCCGCCCACCTCCGTCAAAACATAGAAATGCAAAATAAATCATGAAAATGCAATTATTTGACATGTCACCACTGTCCCATTGGTTGAACCGCTAATTGCCATGCTATCATTGGTTGATCTGTTAATTGTGATGGACAGTCAGGATCGGTCTCTTCTGAAAAGTGCGTTTGCCCGTGACGTCACAGTCACCATGCATGTTGTTTGGTTGAACCTGTCTACGTTAATCTGTATAAAAATGTACGTAATCAATATACTCAAATTAATCCCCTCCACGAACACGGAGGTATTGTAATCAGTTGGTGTGTCTGTTCTTTTGTTTGTTTGTTTGTTTGTTTGTATTTAGTCGCAGTTCCGCAATTCCACAGTTCTGCAATTGAAATTTGAATGCTAGGCACGTTGGACAGGTCCAATGTGTTTTTCCTAGAAGATTTGCCATAAAAGGAAAGCTTCCTGGAAAGCACCCTTTATCTTTCTTAGAGCTGTTCAAACTACATGTATATTGCTATTGGTCAATTTGAGGATAAGGTGGCCGCAATCATATCTTGTTGTTGTGTTCCTGCTACTGGTCATGTCATCATTAAGATGGCACCGATAACAATACCGGCTTTCGTTATTGAGCAGGGATTTGAGAAGATCTGTCGGTTTCGTTCAACCTTATCGTTAGTCTAGCCTGATAAGACCTCGCTCATAGTAGCCCACCTCGAGGGGTCTGTTACACAGCAGAGTTTGTGTTACACAGACTAATCGTTAGCCGTCCTAGTTTTGCTTCTTAGAAACCTAAATTTTTTCCCGGAACTGTGTTAAGACATTGTCGATTTGATGCTAAGTCCACTCCCCGGGGTAATTTGGCTGTCGTGTCTCTTTACTCATGATACTGTAAGGCGATACCAACCAATGATAACGTTTTCTAATGGTGTGTAGGACTTAGTCGGCTTTTGTATGTACGATACGCTCTACTTCTACAGGAATCATGCACACCTATCGGCACAACTTACTGCAAAATGAGATCAGTATCTTTGTAAAGCATTACAACGGCTTTGGTAATGGTTCATAATGAAAGACGCCTAAAAGCGACGTAATCCTATGACAAATTAGGAGTTTATAACGTACTTGTGAAGGACTAATTACGTTTTGTCTCATAGTTTCTAGAGACGTCATTTGTTCATGCAACGTTAACGTTACATACATTGAGTCTTCTTCAGACAAATGTTCATTTACTGGAAATTACATCAGCATCGTGATAAAACAAGGTAGTAGCTTTGGCAAAGATTCAAATTCAAAAGAGAAGGACGTCCAATTTGCCAGAAATTAGAGTGTACAACGTTACGTCAACCTATATATGATGCAAAAGTGCGCCTTTAATACAATCCCTGACGATTCGTTTTGTCTACAGATGGATCGTATGCAAACAGATGTTCATCGCGATTTGCCATTAGAGCAGTTTATCAGCATTTCCTGATAAAGAGGTGGCTTTTCATGAGCTGCAGTTGGACCATTTATCATTGTAGAACTGTCGATGAAGCGTATGGAGACAAATCAACTTCCTCCTGAACAGATGCCGCCCGTACATACATCAGTAGAAGCCACGGTTTATGTATATGTATTTTTTTCTGCATCTGAATCGCGGATGCTGACGACCATCTTGGTGTCCCTACTTGGATATTTTTGACATTCTTTAGGGATTCTTTAAGTCGACCTACGAGTATGCACGTGGTTTTAAGAGCGTAATATGACATTCTTATATCCTACAATGCTTATATGTATATGATTCATTGAAATGCAAATAGGGACACCAAGATGGCGACGGACACGTGTCACGTGACAACGATCTGGTTTAGTTTCCTCGTGACTCCCAAACTTCCTTCAACCTGAGTACAATGAACAAAGAATAAGCTCTTTCATACTTCAGATTACACATGCGCAAGAGCAGTAATAGGAATTGTTGGTAATATGTCAAAGATGACGGCACCTCAAGACTTGTAAATAGTTCTGATCTTGAATTGCATAACAATGTCCAGGCGCGATTTGTTTACGTCTCAGTTGCCTTCGCCTTTGACATATTACACTCAGTTCCTGAGCTTATTGCCCGTCACTGCACCCATTTTCAGTGGAATGTCGGTAGAGTAATAACAGTGGAATTCGACCTCTAGACCACTAAAGCATCCTCGCGGTGTAAACATATAGTATTACGTACTGATGCGATGGCGAAAACTTTTCAGGCGTGTCAAACAATATTGATCTTCCATCTTTATTGCCAGGGTGATCGGTAGCTTATACAAAGGTCTTCCGATCGCGCATCGATTTTTAGTTTTGCTAAAAGTAGAAAACAATGGACGGCAATTTTGCCAGAACATCTCATCACTCATCATCCCCTCCCCAAAATCATATCAACATAAGGTTGAGATAATTTGCTTTGTATTAGATTTTGTTTCTTCTCACGTTATATTACTTCTTCAATAAACACGTTCACGGTTCCAACTACGCATATGTAGCGACAGGAATTGTGGGTAACATGTCACCTTGACATATTACCCACAATTCCTGTCGCTGCACATGCGTACTCGGAACCCCTGGCCTGGTTCCATTTCTTGTGGAAGACTGAATTTTGGCATTGAATGGTTCGATCGGTCCATTCCCACACAAGCAGAAGACAAATGTACGTGACAATCATGTTCCCTGTATGCAACTGGGGATAAAGCCCATTGGCAGTTGCATAAAACCTATTGAGGCTTTTAATTGATCATTAGGAAACAAAATCAATATATGCAGTCGTCACACTGTAGTGACATGGGATAAAACTTATAAAAAAATTCGCTGACTTGAAAGTATGACAACAATTATTAACTTCAAATGAAGACATGGAGGGCTGATACACTTTTATTACATCTATGGTAGTAAAACATAAAGTAGTGTTTCAAATACAAAGTTATGTAGAGGAAGAAGATGTATTGATTTGTTCCTGTGTAGTTCGATTGTCAGTGGTTACGCCTTTTGCTCCTTGGGTGGTTGGGTGGGCTGGTCTTTCTGTGTAACACAAACTTTCACTTTCCAGGGTTCTATGGAGTTATTCTCCTTTAGGGGCCTAGTCATTGGAACATCGTGGAAAAAAGAAGATAAAGGCACAAACAAAGTTAACAAACAAACAATCAAAAGTTCCCCTGTGTGAAAAGTTCACCAAACGACATCATTAACAAAAGTCTAAACGTTCCAAAACCAACACGATCTGTATCTTAAGACACACCCCAAATTCTAGATTCAAAGCAAAATTTCTTTTCAAGAAAAGTGAAGATGGTGGTTTATATCCGTGCCTACCGACAAACCTTAAATAGAGACGGGGGACGACATAGGTTATCCGGCATTTACAAACTGCTGCTGCAGTCACGTGTTTCTGTCGTGACATACTGGGAGTACAAAAGTAGCAGTAGACGGATACATTCAGTGAACAGTTGGACGGCTACTAGAGGCGTGATTTAGTCAGGCTAGGGGAAACCCATAACTTTTTCTTTGATTCAAGGTACTTGAGTTCAGCTTTCAGATCATCCTTTTGAGACGCCAATCCTTCGAATTCTTTCCCGTTTGACCTCATGCGTTCAACCACTTTTCGTCGGTGTCACAGCTATTTCACCTACCTCCGAATCTCTTCCCGGGGGCGAAATCACTAGGGGCTTATCTCTTATATATGTTACCTCCAGGCACCCTGTGTTCTTTTCAATTTCATATTCCTATTATAAAGTATAGGTATTTTATAATCCTGCCATTCTAGATTAATGGTCCAGGTACTGATGTGATCAAGGGAGGATTATTGCACAGCACGCAATGGTAGGTAAGCGGTAAAACATACCCCCCTTGAGAAACACAGGAGACGCCCAGTGTCCCCGTGTGACATATAAACTGAAAGAAGAGCGATTCCAGATAACGGTTTTGTCTTTGTCCTCATCTGACACGAAGATATTTACAGCCAGAAAGGAATGAATATCATTTTACATTTACGATTCTCTCCCTGTAATCACAAATTCAATAGCTTGTTAAACGGAATTTTTGACACTTTAATATAATGGTGAGGAGAGCCAAAAGCCTATTGGAAACAAAGAGCTCTCCTTCGAAAAACCAATTGACCTGGGTCAGAGTTAGATTTGTGGTGCAAAAAGAATCATTGTGTCCGTGCAGGCTCCAAGGTTGGGGCAGTCTGAACATTAATACACAACGAATGCTACAGTACAGAGTGAATACTTTGTTCCAGCACAAAAAAATACACAGTATGATATGAATGCTGTTGACTGTTTATACAAAATAGGTAAACTAGTACAAACAAAACTAAAAAGGTGTGCGCACTAGGTAGTGAATGTTGCCAACGCTGCCGCCCTTGTGAGTCTGAGACCGAACCGAATCCTCACATCTGCTTGGAGATGACGTCTACCCGCCGATAGCGTCCTTTGAACTGGAACAGATTAGTCCGCAGAAACGCATCAAATTCATCAACATGAAATGCTCACATTTGCGCGGCTTAGATGACTGCTACAGCAGTAATAGACCCGTGAATGACCCAGAGGAGACATCGGACGGTGGGGTTTAACCCCAATTGTTGTTCTGGGAGATCTCAATGTGGCATTTATCCCCACAAGAAAACCGCTTTCACTATATAAAACATCTCATATTTGTGGAAACAATCAAAGTACGCAATTAGATCACACGATATGTAGAAATCTTAATGCCCACTGGTACCGTGGGACATACGTCTTTTTCAACCCAGTTCTGTCTGAAGAGTTGTTGGTAAAAATTTAAGTTTCTCCCTGTTAACGAAGTGAGTGTTATTCATGTTTGTTAAGTTTTCCTGTTCAAAAGTTGTAGCGTGAATTCATCATTTCCGTAGTAATTGGTCGCAAATTTAGTTTTGTTCTAATGCCCACTAGTGCCGTTGGACATACGTCTTTTTAACCCTGTTCTTTGAAGACGTTTTCCTTTGTAAACGCAGTTTGCGTTGTTTATGTGTGTTAACTTTTGCTGTTCAAAAGTTGTGGCGTGAATTTATCATTTCTGTGCTAATTGGTTGCAAATTTAGTTTTAGTCCTCCAGGTGTCTATATCTTTTGTTGCACGTTGGTTTTGATGGCCAATATTTAAGGCGAAAATCGTAAAGCAAAATGTCACTTTAACCTGTTCTATGGTGACCTAATATATGTATTACGTTATGTAGCGAAGCGGGGAAGATGGGCGGGGTCTAACCTATGTGCATGTAGCAATTTTCCGCGGCACTGGTCGCATGAATGGAGTTGCAAAATGGCAGCTTTACAAAAGACAGTTCGTAATTTCTGACACCCACAGATTGTTCGAGTCGTTCGGGCCCTTGTAGTGCCTAGTGAAATGTAGGGCGTAAGTCTCCTTGCTGTTTCAGTATAGCAGGGTATTATTTTACAGGGAGAGGTTAATAGCTTTTCCGTTTAACGTGCTCGATTATTTTAAGGGACCCCAATTTGGCGTCCCCTCCGAAAGAGATCCCTTCCTAAAGACGGGTGCAGCCCTAACCAAGATGCCCTACCCATGATTGAACCGGGACCTCACAGTTACCAACTGATTGGAACCCGGAGCTCAACTGTAAGGCTGCTACCAGTTGAGCCACAGGGTCATCCTCCACAGAGTGTACTTCATCGTGATTTAACGACGTTCACAGAAAAATGAAATATAAGTGACAGACGGTCAACACAAGTGACCATTATTTTGCAAGAATGGCATTTTTATCACCATCGTATAGCATTTTAGAAATTTACAGTCTAAAAGACCATGACCTTCGTTTCCAAAATTTATCTAATCAAAACAGCGATGCTGGTACTACTGGAAAGTAAGTGCGATATTAAATTTCACACGTGTATTGTTCGTAAGAGACACGCCTTAAATCATGGAATTACGAACCTCCCTTAAGGCATCACCTTTTCAATTTACATTCTATAATAGATATTACCTGCCAGATTTGCAGCTATTTACGCAGGTTGTAGACACTTTAATTGCACCCTAGCTTTCTCGTCGTTTCATTTGTGTCAGTTTGTGTACCCGAATACGTATGTCAACGACAAAAAGAGAAATGGCTTCAATTTGTTGGTTAATTATGGATAGAACTAAGATGAAACTCGAAGTCAAACTCACTGTAAGTCGTATATACGACTAAATGCCACATATTTTCAAGCTTGCTTTGGTAGCGTGTGCCCAATAGGCGACAGGAGGTAGTGCACCGGCGCAATACTTTAGGGCGAGTGAATGGAATATTCGCTTTACATTCGGGGGCGCGCGGGTTCTGCATTCTCCTACGCAGGGACATCGCACAGCCAAACCGCCTGTCTGGATGTACCCTGCTCTTTCAACCGTCACTCTTAGTTCCTGTGGACCCCCCCCCCCAAGCTGTCAGCCAATCAGAGAAGAGGCCTTATATAAGGGTAAGATCATTAAAAAAAGCAGGGTGGTCATGAACTGATGGTGACGGTTGAAAGAGCAGGGTACATCCAAACAGGCGGTTTCGCTGTTGGATGTCCCTGCGTAGGAGGATGGGATTCTGAAACCTTGGTAGGGTCATCCCAAAGATTTGAAAAATGGCATATGACAGACCGCTTTCTCCACTGATCTATCAGTGCCTTCGAAATAGTGTTGGTATGTAGAAGGATCATTGCCTTCACTTAGCATGATGAATTTTATCAACAAAAGATGATGCAACAACAACAACTGACGCAAGATTTATTTCTGACTACACACCATGAAAAAGGTAATCAGGCAACAGAAGATTAAAATACTACGCCCCATTAAAGGAACCCATGTGAAGAAAAAGCACAATCACGAAATACAGTTATTGCCTGATGACATGATTCCAATGCAATCCGGGTCCCGTCTCTTCAGAAAGTAATCAACGCGAAAGAGAACCTTTAAAACAATCAACGCGACGTTGCAGCCAGCCGTGCGAAACAAAACATCATCGCGAAATACGGTTATTGCCTGATGACGGAATCCGGGTGCAATCTGAGCCCGTTATGTGACACGGAGGAATGAGAGCGTGTCTAATATCTCGGGTTTGTCACACACATTAAGGTCAGGCTGTCACGCGTCGCCTTTATCCGAGTGATAATGCAGCAGTAGTGGCGGGAAAGACGTGTCTGGAATGAAACATATGAAACACCCTCTTCGTTAGATAACTACATGGAAATACGCGCTGAAAATAGGTGAATGTTGAATTTCTTTTTCCAAAACAAAAATACCGACATATTTTCCAGTCATCTAGTCTCCTTCAGCATAACAGAGGAATCGTCACCTTCCAAAATTGTGACAAGAGCAAAGGTCAAAGGTCAAAGATGGCTAACAGTTGGTAGCAGCCCCCGTCCAGTTTCAGTAGGTTGCAAATAGGTTTTTTTGTAGGTAGTATGTAGAGATGTATTCACATGTAATTGCGAATGGTGAAGAAAATCTGCACCCAAAGAAACAGTGTCTATAAAGCCGCTTAAATCTATTAGAACTAAATTCATTAAGACATTGATAAACGTAATGATCAAGTTATTCAAATTGAATGTAACGATCAGGCTTTCGTTTATTGTCAAAAAGGTCAAGCTCATAACAAGACCACAGCACCTCCAGAATAAAAGATACACAAAAAAAACCCCACAAAGTTCTGCTGCTATACCAAAGTAAGCCTCCAGGAGAGCTCGACCTTAACCTTGACCTTGACCTTAGTGGCTACAGCACCTACCCATGCTCCACATGCATACCAAATATTATCACAATCCACCCAGAAGTTCATAAAGTATTGCTGCGGAAACACACAGACAACCGGAGTCCCAAACTGTACCATGCCCTTGCTCTATGTACATGTATATCTCTCCCAATAGTTTGTTTGGGTATGGCTGTGCCGATAAAGTCAATATAGGCGTGTCGATCCTTGTAATCCTTTTGAACCAGGAACCATTCACGTTGCTTGATGACAGAATATGTTGGCTTTCATGGCCCATTTTGTTTGATTGTCCAATTTTCTACATTTGTCAACTTATTCACATTTGCCCCGCCATTACCCAACCGCACAATTGCCCACATTTATCAGTTGTGCCTACAAAGCCCCACAGGGCCCGGCTGCAGGCTTGTACCAGCTGGCAACAGCGCGTTCTTGGCTCCCCAGCCACCCACAAGTGCCAGTTCCTAAGTCTTTTCATTTCATGCTTATTGACTCCGAGGGCAAGCTCTCCCCTGTTACCGAACCGGTCTGGGAGACTTTAAAACCCTATAATTAGTGACCCCCTGCGGTTTGAAACGTGGCTCGTCATTTTTAACTGTCAAACTTCGTAGACTAAAAATCTGTAGTCACAAACTGAGTGTAGAAGCTGAAAGATGTACATATTCCCCGTGACCAGAGGTTTTGTCCATTGTGCTCAAATGAGATCGAAGATGAACATCACATTGTTCACGACTGATGATAAACGCACAAAGCTATTCATATTTCTTTCTGCCTGCTCGAAAGTTGTGTTTAAGCCCGAGGCTCACTTCCTTGTATACGTCCGCCTTAAATGAAAAGTGGTTCTCTGACCGCGTACATTGACCTCCGGGGTGTTGTGTAAGCGTTACAATACTTCCCGCCATGGGTGATTTGAAAAATGAAGTACCAGAATTATTTTGTCTACAGTTGGTTTGAAATTTCTCAAGGATTTCCTCTTTCTGACAAAATCAGTCTTGCTTGCCGGAAAATCTCTTCAATGGGTTTTATCCAATGCAAAAATGCTCAATTTTGAGCATTTTATGACATAATTTAAGATATGATAAAGTGAGCATAGTTTTGACATAAAATTATGTTTTCCCTCTAATTTACGAAAATTACCCAAGCCTTCCTGCTATGATAGCACATGCAAACTAATTTCAATGTGATTGATGAACAGTTATGAAATTATTGCGTATGTGTGTTTGCGTGTGAGGATCCTTTATATCATATAAGATAAACATACACATGCTGCAAGTGGTTGACAGTATTTACGTAGACTCAGAATGTCAGTTCAGATAACGTAAGACTGTTAACAAGTGGTACATTTTCGTTTCGGACGTGGCAATGGGAACGCACTGCGCACGCTCACCAATTTCCTGAATTTTCATGATTGCGTGCTTAGTGGTAATCTCTTTGCAGTAATCAAATTTGTGTTAAGTACGGATGATCTCCCATTACCATAAGTCACTCATGATCACTTCGTTGAATTAGATATAAATTGATCGCGTCTACGTTCGCACCAGGATCATGGGCCTGTTTTACACACGCGATTTCGGAGTCGACTTGGAGTACACTCCGCCGAAGTCCGACTTGCGTAAAGCTAAGGGCACAACCCGCCGTACGTGCAATTTGTCCGTACGTTTTTTGGGGAGGCCACGTCCGCCACGTATTTCTGAAAACGTTCAGGCTGTACAGAGTTTTGCCTGCACGTAAAGTTCTACGGCGTGTCTGCATACTCCAAAACGAATTCCTTACGAGTTCGTACGGAGGCGGTACTTACCACTCACCCGTCCCAGAAGATTTCCCACGCTTTGGCACGTAGACAGCACGTATTTGCACGTACGGCGGGATGTGCCCTTAGCTTTAACTAACACAAAATTTAGGGTGCTCAAGTGCTCTTCTCCAGGACTTGATTGGAGTAACTTCCAAACCATGGTCAAGTCAGTCTTGAGGGAGGGGGTGGGTGTTCATAAACTGGTAGATGTACCGACTATCAAATACCACCTCAGAGAAGTACAAGAAATAGTCATGTACCAAAGTTATCATATCAAACAAGGATTGATGTGTTCAAGTATGCGTACTTTCCAAGAACTATTGTAGAGTAGAACTCGTTGCCATAAAGTACAGTAGAGCATCCTCACTATATAGCTTTAAACCAAATTTGCAGTCAGACATAGTACATGCAAAGGTTAGGTGTGACATGTCGTTCAGTGTGATATAATCAGCTGCTGTTGCGTCGCGTGCATACGAAGTTGGTGCGTTTCGGTGAATGGCCGTTATACCGGTTATATAGATACAGATACAGATTGAGGAAAAACAATCTACATATATTATCCACTGTCCTTCGAATTCCTTCTACGACCACATAGGGATGGCGTCAGAGGTGTCCCATTATTAGATATCGGCAGTCCCAAACGATTTCCCTGCCAATAGCTATAACTGTAACAAGGCGAACGCTCGTCATAGGAGCTCTTATATCATGCCTAACGTGAAATACAGCAGCCATTACCCCACGGGTATCGTTACACAAAATAGAAATGGATATTGCCTGGAAATGTCCGTATCGTATACGTGACAGAGTGGTACACAATGCGCATGACAACTGATATCTTAATAAGCCTCTAGCTCGGAAACTTTTCTTTCATTGCCGAAGGATGAAAACGGTCTTTATATTTGAGCAGTGAACTGGCATATGAATGAACCTTCTGAGTGGATGTGAAGACGTAAGTGGGTCAGTTGGCAAGAAGCCAATGTCAACTTACCATTGAAGTTCGGCCTCAAGATACCTTCTGAAACCCCCAGGAGAGACTGGAGGACTGCAGTATGGTTGTGCTCCTCCGAACCGGCAGCTCCTGATGTTCTGGATGAGATGAAAAGAAAAGATATACATAAATACATGGTATACTACTGCAATAGGATATTATTTTAATATAAATAAGCAATTGAATGTATTACTTGAGGACGTATGTATACACCAGTCACGTCTAAACGTCACGTCTTGAGGACTGCAATCTATTCCAGTAGCGCGAATGTCAGGTGAGTGACACAGCCGGAATTGATTTCATGTAATAGGGGCCAAAAAAGAAGGAGGAGAAGAAGAATAGAAGTTTAGACTACTCTGTCCTATGACCATCAGGAACTCAGAATTCTCTGTCACCATGAAAACCATTCACCAAGCCTACAAATCCATGGCAACAGACACTTCACAGTCTGAAGTCATAGCACATAGGTATATGTCATCAGGATTAGGATCGTCTCAATTCTCATGAATCAATGCTTCTAGGGGCCTGAACAACTTGACGGTCAATGGGACCGCGTGGCGCAATCGGCAGGGCATTTGACTGGTCCAGAAGGTCCTGAGTTCGAACTCCGCCGTGTCATCGATCTTGTGCCCTTGGGAAAGGCACTTTACACGACTTTCCTCACTTCACTCAAGTGAGAAAATTAGTATATAGGCTACAAAGGTCTTCAGCAAGTTGAAGTTGGTAGCCTTAAAACGAAAGAAGAAGAAGAACTTGAATGAATGGTTTATTTGTTGCACAACACAACTTCAGTAAAAACATTTGGCAGCCAATTGGCTGAATTGCACGTTTTTTCCATTAAATCCTTAATACATCGAGTTAAAGACTATCTGATGAATAACACTTATACACACTAAAACTAAGTATCTTTTAAAACTTTATATAAATACATCATGTATAGGCAAGAGACGGAAACATACATTTGTGATTAGAACATTCCAAGACTACTATTGTTTAGCTATGTTTGTTTAACAGTCTTACTAAGAATGGAAGAGTTTCTGTAACGGTTGGTTCTGCATCTTACTGTGTTGAACAAGTCCGAGTTTCTCGTGGATCTACCGTGGATCTCGCCAGCCCTTGGCGGGAGCAATGAGGGGTCGAGCTTCTTGGCGAATTTCAAGCACAAGTCAATCCTTCTTTTTTCAAGTGTCTGAAGGTTTGTGGTCAGAAGCGCAGTCTCGTAGTCTATGTAATGTTCCCCGAGGATAGTCCGCAGTGCTCTTTTCTGGACTCTTTCCAGACGTACAGTTTGTGATGACGTCAGCCCAGGGTGCCACACTGGAGCACAATACTCTACCACTGGACGTACATAGGATGTGTAAACTTGAACAAGGTCATCGGTTGGGAGGTTAAAGCGTTTTACTTTTCTTAACATGAACAGCCTGCCATTCGCTTTTGATAGCATTTTGTCTACTTGTACTGACCATTTCAAGTTCGCTTGAAGCCACACGCCAAGTAGACAAGTAACAGGTACTATTTCCAGCTGTGTTCCATCAATTTTGAGGACAGGTGGACTGGGGGGCACTTTCATCCAACAGAAAACCATGACCTTACACTTTTCCGCATTGAGGAGCATGTGGTTTAGTTTGGCCCAGTCACTAAACGTGTCAAGCTCACTCTGTAAGATGGAAGGTTCACTGTGATGACGTGACTCAGCCATAGAGAGGTCATCAACGAACTTCCATTCTTGTACCAGTGCTTCTCTCAGTGCGTCGTCAAAGACGGCCAGAAATATAATCGGACCAAGAAGTGTACCTTGAGGTACTGAACATGACAGACTTTCCCAGTCCGAGAGTAAGCTGTCGTACCGCACTCGCTGACGTCGGTTGGAGAGAAAGTTACTGATCCATGGAATTAGACAAGGTGACGCTCCAAGCTTTAACAACTTATTTATCGCTACGGTATGATCGATTCTGTCAAACGCTTTTGAGAAATCCGTCATGACCATGGTCGTAATGTTTCCCAGTTTGTCGGATTCCTTGGTCACGTAGTCTAGCAAACTGACAAGATACTGTGCGGTTGATCGCCCCTTAAGACTTCCGTATTGCTGAGGGTCAAGCGACGGTCGGATGTCCCGTAGAAGCCACTTAGATACAAAAGTCTCAGCAACTTTGGCAAGCTGTGAGGTCAAGGACACCGGACGCAGTTTACTGATTGATGGTGGCTGTGACTTCGGCAGCGGGACTACTATCGCGTCCTTCCACTGTTGTGGCACGTACCCTTCCTTCAGTGATGCGTTGAGAATGTCTGCGAGAGGTGTACTAAACTCACAGGCAAACTCTCGCAGGACTCGGGAACTCAGTTGGTCAGGACCGGGAGCTTTCCCCACTTTCAGTTTTCTCAAAATGTTGTAAACGTCCCAGGGGAAGACCTCTGGCGGTGGGGCTCTGCATGGCATGTACGCTGGCAGTAGTGTCGGGTCTAGGCAAGGTCGACCTTGAGCCACAGCAGCAAACTGTTGGTTTATGTGGTTGGCAATGAAGAGAGAGTCGGCGGTCACATTGCCAGGAATGTTGACCAGGACGTCCTTGTGTTGCATGTTTAACATAGTCCTCAGTTCTCGGTACCATGTAGCTGGATCCTCTCTTTTCAGTTTTCTTACACGTTCAAAGTAGTACACACTCTTTGCTTTCTTTATCTCTCTGTTAACTTTGTTCCTGAGTTGTCTCCACAGGCACAGCTTTCCATCTGAGAACGCCTCCTGTCTTTTTAAGATGAGTGACTTAAGCTCTGGTGATATCCATTGTTTGTCGGTGCAGTGCATTTTCACTCGTCGGGTGGGAAAGTACTTTTCAATGGCATCCTGAAGGGTTTCGTAGAAAGCGTTTGTCTTCAGCTCGCATGATGGCAACTTATGTAAGAAGCGTGATTTGGTTAAACTGGCATGTTCGAACGTTCCATGCATATGGTCATTTGATTGCGCTTCTTCATTTTCATCTCCCATTTGACACCGTTTGAATTTGATGTTGGCTGTAGACATATCCGGAAAGCGGCGATCTGGGTGAAAAATGCCCCATTCCCGCGTGTCTGGCAGGTATTGAGCCAATTAGAGACCCTCCCGATTTATCAGCCCTTCCGACAGTAGGATGCCACGGCACGTGGGCTCTTGATTGGTGAGGAGGCAACGCCAAGTTCAAATCAATATTTCGTGCCGCTGAGCCCCGAGTACCTCCTGCGCTCAAATCAAGGCCGTCCTCTGGGGGAGGGGGCAACATTAATTTTCCCGTGGAGTCATGTAGTCATAAATTCGTTGAGGGAGTTGGTAGCGGCGCAAGTTCCGCTAGGATCTCACTACAGCTACTGACACAATTTGCAATTTTGCTCCGAGCGTAAAAGTGTTGCCCAGCTTGGCTGAAGTCCATGTTCACATGTCCAGGGTTAACAACTTCTTTCCGGTCGATGGCCTTTGGGTGACGTGGCTGAAAATATATACCGTGTGAAGGTGGCCTCGTGATTAGGTTTCTTGACTTTAAAACCTAAAAGTTCTGGATTCGAAACCCTAGCATAGTGCTCTGCCACTGGGAGAGGCAATTGACATACATTTCTCATTCGACTTAATTGAAATGCGAATCTACATGTAGCTTAGGTTAGAGACTTCCTCTCGGATGGGACGTATATTCACAAAGTGTATGTTCCAAATGCTGCTGCGGGTTGCAGTGCTTCGCAAAGAATATCGTAAGTCTTTGTCTCAATATTCAAGTTCGAGTTGATGAAAATCGCAACGTTTTATTTATCTTTTTGTCTGTTTCGAACAACCGGTAAACCAGCGTTTGGTTTTAACCCATGAGTTTTGCCTAAGACCGGGATGTAAGGTTTGAATAGTTTGATCCCGGCACTCGAACCAGGATGGAACCATGTCGTAAGTGTCCTGGGTTCTCTACCGTGCTCGATGTGTGGCTCTCCTCAAATACTGGGTCTCCGGTTTACGCCCACTATTCGGGTTAAAGGTGTTTAAAAACAGTACTAAAACGTCACGAAATTTCACCTCAACATTTGACGACCACCCCAGACGCGAGAGAGTCCACCTATTGAAGAAAAAAGTAGGGTTACGCCTGGTATGCGATGAACCAAGCCATGCAGTATAATTATGCAGCAAGCCTGTACTCTAAATACTCTACTCCTGTGTCACACTAAGAGCCCATTTCTGTGCTGAATTTGCCTGATAGCTAACACCTGCAGTGCACTCTGCTCTGAATGGACGTTAATGGACTCACACACTCAGCCCTAATAACTGACACGGACTGTAACGTTAACAACCTCTTAGAGACGAATTTTTGCTTTACTCCGTCCGGGACTATGACTGACAGGAGAGACCGTGTTTATTAGCGGTGATGTTCGTGCCTGGAATTCAGATTAAAGCAGAGGAGTCACATGTATGATGCAGCGTAGATTTCTGAAATGCTGTCAGGTTTCTATTCTGAAGCTTTTGATGATAATCTATGTGCTCAAAAACGGTTCATACAGCAACAAGAAAAATCTGTTACATCATGTAAAGAATGCTTGACCTTGGTGGTTTGTCCTTAATCTGGCATAACAGCAACATTGATCTCGATAATCAACATATCACGCACGTTATGTGGACTACTTAGGGGAAAACTCTCTGACATGTCTATCCAAACTTTTCACGACAATCTCTCTGATGATGTTGGCAAGATGAGGTTATGCAGATATCTAAAATCTGTGTACGCCATGGAGAATTACCTACACAGCCATGACTTCGATATATTAAAGATCATCGATATGTATGGATCTGTAACAAAATTATCATTGTTGTTCATCTTGAGCAATGACCCTGGGGTATACCGGCCTGCGATCCGTTCTTCTCGCTTCGTCATCTCTACCCAGCTTTCAACCAATCAGGTACTCGCCCTCCTGTTGCTGGAGGGAAAGTTATCTGCCAATCGTGTTGTTCTTAGTCACAAGTGACACCGTGATTGACTGGAAACTTTCTATCAAGAAAGTAAGTGTCTAATCAATGGAATCAAACGCACTCAAAATAGTACATCTACCTTAAAGACACTTTCATATAAAAGTCTGCACAAGTTTTTTTCTCAACCTGAATTTTTTTACGTAAGCCTTAAGTTGAGCTGATCAATGGAATTAAATGTATTCATGCAAGTAGATCCATCTTAAAAACACGTCTACATAAAAGTCCATCCAAAGTTCTTTCTCAACCTGAAACATTTTTCATGTTGAGACACCCACCTTAAGATCTTATCATGAGACTTTTTACGTGCCCATTTAACGTTCTAAGTTACTGTACAGCACAGACGCGAAGGATTAGCGAAAGTGGGTGAGTGTGCCACCTTCACTTGCCGTAAGCCCTATTGAAATATGGTTTGCTCCTCAAATATCCCCATTCGGATGTCAATGACAAACATCTGGCTCAAAATAATGTGCACTTTCCTGTATTTTGTCATGAATATTACCCCCAAGCCTGCTTAAATGATTAAATTGCAGGTCCATTTGTGGTCCGGAAATCTTCATTAAGCACGTTTAACTGTCTGAGGACCGTCCCTGGCTGAAAACTCGTTGGATTCTATAGAGTCAGCTATTGCCATTTTGATGTCCAGATTTCGATAATCCTAGCCCTAAAGGAAATACCGATATCCTTCGCTGTGATCACGCTTCTTTCATATTGGCGAGTCATGCTTGAGAGCGGAGGAGTATTAAAGTATCATGTGTTTCAAAAAGAGAGAAGAAAATGTTAGCGATTAACGATAGTTTTCTGATGTTTCCTATAGAGACACACGGTATTCTAGATTATTCTCCATTAGTCTACCTGAAACTACTGTACGTATGGGATCATTTTTTTTTAATTCCTTTTCATCCATTAGACCACTTGCGGTCACTTGTGCATTTAGCCTTCGGGCATGAACATGCAATAAAGATTATTATTATTATTATTATTATTAAAAACAGTGGGACTCTGTAATTAAAATATTGATCCCAAGATGAAACCTCCTTGGTTGAACGGAACAATGAGTTTTTGACAAATGGCATGGAACGGTTTTATGAGATTTGAAAGAATTTTGGCAGACACGTTGTTGTATCTGCTATATATTGACAGATTACTGGTACTAGGTCTCCTTCAAGACTAAAAACACCTTCAGCTTCGTTTTATACAGTAGGACTCTGCTAATAAGATGATGTATTGAGTACGGAGTATCTGACAGATGGTAATCATGCGATGTTGAAGTGTTCTGATATAACGTTACGGGGTCTAACCGGGGTCTAGAGTAAGCAATTTCGAGAACCACCAGGGGTTCATAGTAAAATCAGTACAGTCAATGAACCACGTCATCCTACATTAACCATCGTCTTGCTAAGGTTGCCTTTTGGCGCAAAATTTGCATTGATTACAACTGTGAGCAGCAGGGAGAAAGTTAAATGTCTTTACGGCAGAGCGGCCATCTGACAAACTACGGCAGATGAATCATACATAGCGGCAGTCATTTTGGAAACGTACCAGTTAGTTTTGCTTTATATGGTGTGGCAGTCTGCCAATGTGCATGGGTGTTTGGTACTCCGCGTATATCATACATGGTAATGGGCTTAAGTTATTTGAAATCATTTAGTTTTGTAGAGTTAGCTTTGGTAATCTATAGAAACCATGATATGATATGATCAGACATTTTTCAATAACTTCTTTTATTGCACTTTTATTATTACCTTTCAAAATGAAACGGTTGTAGGCACATGTTGTTGAGAGTTAGACATACAAACGTACGGCAGCCGAAAAAAAGTTTTCATCTGACATCTGAAACGATTGTAACTCAATTCTAATACAGTTGTTATGACTTAAAAACTGGCCGATAGATATTGTGAGCGCATATTTGAATATCACTGGTCTGAACGACACAAAGCTTGGGAATTCCCTTCGGGGAACGAAAGAATGCAGATTGCAGACAAGCATGATGCAACTACGCATGCGGGAAAAAATTGTACAGATGCCTACGAAATTTTGGGAATTTTTGTCAAACGGACGCACACTATACTATTAGGCGTCGCCACTGAGGCGTCGCCAAGAAGCCTGCGATGAAAAGTTTCCGAAAAGGCACTCGCCTTCTTTCTTCAGCTCAGGTGGGACACGAGTGTTGTAGATTGGGAAGGCGGCGGTACAAATCAAATGGCTCATGGATAGAAGTGGGTCAAGGGAACACTATTGAAGTTCGTTAATCCAGTACCAGACCACCCCTCACTTAGTCGATAGTCGAAAGGCTTAAAGGATAAATTGCTTGTCTGTGCCGGACAACTGTCGAGACACTATGACCACACCCTTTGTTCACATCTTGTCCCACATGCAATAGCCAGACTTAATTCTACAGACAGCGACGAGAATCCAACATGTTAAGTGGCCTTCTAGTCAGCTTTAACTGGTGTTGTCACAATGATCAATTGCAGTACCGTATCATGCAAACCCGTCTGCATTGTCTGGGAACAGGACTTATGGTTGCGCCTACATTATAGTCTGTCTGTCTGTCTGTCTTGTTACTGAAAATGCTGTCTCGGATCATTGTCGGTCTTTGGCTCCGTCACAGACTGCTTGGAAATCCCACGACATCATAGGACGACCTACCACGTTAGTAACAGTTTTACGTGAGGATGCGCTAAAAGAAAAAACAACATGAGCTACAGAAGATCTTATCCCGATTACATCATGACTATCTTTTTAGAGTGTAACTCATGAGCCAACTCTCGATAGCATTGAACTAAGTTTAGTTGGCAGTAAATGTATCGGCTTGATGCCATATTGATGTCATGGCTTGATGGTCTAATGAGCTACATTGGTCTACTATAGACATGGCCGTGCGGATTTCCTGTCTAGTAAATGTGAGAAAGGTAATGGGACATATCGGTCAGCCTCGTCTATTAATTGTAAAGCCACACCAACACATAATGCTGTTGTAGGCAATATCGTTAATCTACATAAGCCCCACCGACCATCCTCGCCTACACGATAACTCTACCATCCATAACATGTCTTACTTTACCCTAGAGGTGATCTAGAAGATCATCAATTCATGTGAAAAGTTCCTCAGGGGCCACAATTGAAGTCTCAGACCTGCGCTGCATGCCAATACCAAGAAAGGTCTCGATAGTTCTGTTAAACTTAGTTTATGATGACTTTAAAGTTAGTGTACAGTAGTCGTAGCATAGATAGGCCCACCGGCGTCGTGAAGAAAGTGGCGTCGGGCGTGGCGTAACTGGTAGAGCGTTCGGTTCGCAACCTATAGGTCCTGAGTGGATACTGTAGACATGAGTTCGATCCCCGCCGTGCCCCCGACGTTTTGCCCTTGGGAAAGGCACTTTACACGAACTTCCTCACTTCACCCAGGTGTAAAAAAATGGGTACCTGACTTCGGTTGGGGAGGTAAAAGACTACCTTTACCTTCTGTCTGCACCGTGTAATATAAATGTAAGTTACAAAACTTGAATGCAGTGCCACATTGTCCTCGTCTGTCTAAAAGCAAATAGACAAAAAAAGAGTATCTATTTCAAAATCACGTGCTGTAATACGGAAGTCTGTCTCCGGGTTGTTGTGAACCAAACTTCGTGTTTAACGAGGAAAATAAGTGCATTCGCGGATATAGGTGCACATGCGCAGATCAAGGGTGGAAACCCCTAAACAAAAAGTCTGGGCATTGTCATGCAAACTGGCCGACGAAGGTAATTCATTATATATATGGACAAGTACATGATAAATACAATAACTGTTTAAAAGTCACGAGGTTCATATTTGACATTGCGCATGTGTACGTAGATCTAGAATCTTAAACTTTCTATCAAAGTTTTGACTCTGCACCTGTTGCCCTACATGCAGGAAGCTTGTATTTTTTGCGAACATATTTGGTTGCATCAAGAGTTTTAAATTTCATGCCTTCGCCTTCAATCTTTAGTGTATTGCTCGCATGGTCGACCTCTACCCCTAATCAAGTTAGCTTTATGAAGATACCGTGGATAATAAAGATATAATCATGCTTTATCATTTTATTTAAGCGCATGATATAGTGCAACTTGTCAATTCTATAGCATGCTGTCATCCATCTAATAGTATCTTTTATTGCGTTCACAACTTTTATAGTTATGGAGATATTCGACTGTAAAATTTAATGAGATTTTTTCAGACCCCCTACGTCTTTTAATTTAGAATGCCCGTCAAGTTAGCTGTCTGGAGACAGCTACAAAGTTTATTGCTTTTACTTGATAGACAGGACAGGTCATAAACTTAAGAGCGCAAGTAAAGTTAACTTCGTTGCAAGTAATCTTGAGATGAGTCACAGGAGAGGAAGTAGGATTTTCGCGCATCGAGGAGAGTCTTATTGGCTCGCGAGGCATTAATTTAATTACCGCATGACTTCGGGTCTGCAATCTGATTGGTTGACAGAAAGCACGGCTTGTAAGATTTCTTCTTACCGCTCTTCGCGATATCTACTCCATCTGTCGAGTAGATTACCTCTTATTCCGAGTGATCTTTCTGATGAAACAGATTTTATCACAAAAGTGCGGGGATTTAAGGTATCTAATCCACACTAGAAGTTAACTGATATCGTTGTAAAATGCGAGAGGCTGCTAGCTTGTAAGATCTGTAAGGAACTGTAAGGTAAGAACAAAAACAGAGAGAGGAAATAAGAGCAAATTGTGACGATTTGTCGTCACTGAGAAGAGCATCACATTGTATCAGATGTTTTAGGATTCATGACTTATTTGTTCGAAAATAATAATATGCGAATCTTAATCAAAAAGCAATTTCAAACGTATCACGAAAATGGGGCCCATTGTTTCTTTGCTCAGTTATCATCCGTGAAAGATTTTGATAAAAACGCCCCGTGGTTCCATGGCAAACTGCAATGGGGTCTAAACCTACACCGCTTCTTCCTGCCATCAAAATCTATCTGCCAGCCCACCGAAAACCCTAGCACTTCCAGGACAATGATACAGAAATGGAAATTCTACTGCAGCACAAAGGAAAGCCGCAAAAAAGGCCAAGATTCACCATGACCTTCCTCTCACCAACAATTTTCGACCATTTAGTGGTTGCTTATTACAAAAATAAAAAAATGCAGACAGACAAAGACAAATACATAAACATAGAGAAACTCCAAAAACTATTCCTAAATTTTGTCATTGAGGTAAGGGTATAATAAAGACCTTTTCAATGGTCCTGCCGGCTAGATTATGCACGAGTGCTATCAGGATAATTGATATTCCACATTGAGTTGTGGCGAGCCGATTTCCATTAAAACATGATGAAGCACAGGAATCCCCAGGAGAGGCAGATGTCCTAGTTCCTGGGAGAGGGGTCACCTTTGCTAACCTGTAACACAGACAGCCATATGCTTCTGGTGATTGCTCCTCTTTGAAACGATTTTTTTTCTCCCATTCTGGGGTCAGACTAAAATGTGGAAGAGGCTATGCAGGCAGCTAGAGGCGAAGAGAGTGTGACACTGTTTCTAAATTCATTAGGTAAAAACAAAATAACAGTTTCATCAGTCTGTTAATATATATTCTGTAAATATTATATCTCATCGTAAAGTGATCACAGACAGGATTAAAGATGACCACGCTAGCCTTCAGGATCTGATAATTTGATTGTGTCGGGTAACTCCACGATTTTCATTTAGGACGATGTTGATCCTAAAATCCTGATTATTGGCATCCTCTTTGAGCCTCAAAACTGGCGCGAGCTTGCAAATAAAAAACGTTTGCCAAAAAGTTGCCTTCATTATGAAACTTCAGTTGTCTGGAAGGTTGAACACACAGAGAAAAAATAGACTATTTATTCTCTTTCTTTCATTGACTTTGGGACTGATTTTGGCATTCTACGACATTAGTTGCCATTTTCGATATTTTTTGTAATTCACGGCTTCTATTTTCTCATTTTTCAGCTGCTTTGCACGATTTGCAGTATGGTCGAAAACCTTTTTTTATTTAAACGGGCGAAAATTGATGCGCTGCGGATGTCCTCCGTGCAATCAAATCGGCATGGCCTAAACATGACGAAGAGCAGAAAGTCCTCCGAGAGGCGGACGTCCTAGTTTCCAAGATGAGTTTACATGTAACCTGTGGCACATACAGCCATAGTTTGACCCTCCGTCTGAGTCTGCTAATTTCTCTACTCTCCTGGCAATCTGGACATAGATTATAAGGCTTTGGTGACGGATTGGTCGAGTCGAGGAGCCACAATTACGTCCAATCGTTGGGACCAGTGGGGGATCTACGGCTTCGGCAGAGGAAAGGGTTTACGTGCTAACGGTTCCTCCGTGACCTCTATGATATCCTCACTGCGCCAGAAGTGATTGAAATAATTTTCGCACGGGGAAACATACGGCCGGATTAACGATACATCGCGGGGCGATCAACAAAATCTTCCGTTTACGATTGCCTCTCGGTCCGAGAATAAAAGAAAAATTATTCACACTGCAGTGCAGTGCAATGAGATAATTACGTACAACCATACGCTGATAAAAATGAGGAAAAATCACGAGGAAAACCTTATCAACATTTAATGGACGTATAAAAGCGACCAACCCGCGCGTAACGAAGATGCAAAGCATAAAACCATTTGTTGCAAATTTATACTAATTATCATTCTCTCTTCTTGTAACGGCAGTACACATTGTCAACCCTACAAATTACTTTCTAAATGATTTTAAAGTGAAATCTTTTAAGCAATAGCATAAGCGTTTGTGAGGTCATTAGGGTCCTTCAGAGGGAGTGGATTGCAGGTGCTTTATGCAGTTTTTAGGACCCTCCAATTACTACCTAACAACTCAAGTGAATACCACGTTGTCCTTGTTTCTTTTATAGGCATATGAATGAATAAAGACGAATCGTAAAATGCGAGTTTGTTACTCCCTTCTTATCCTCTCTGTCTCTCTTTCTCTGTCCTTGTATGTATGCCAGCGTCAAAAGCAGAAAGAGAGATAGAGATAGAGAGAGGGAGAATAAAACCTTCGCTGTAATTTCCAATTTTCCAATCCACCGTCTAGATAAAAAGCAAACATCATTAACCATAATACCAATAGGGGTTAAGTAAATGCCGCAATGATTGTGGCTGACCTGGCAGCTTTATAAGGTCATAGATCTTTCCATTTGAAGGTATGGGACATACTTGTGTACATAAAGTTTTTGTCAATCATCCATGTGTAATGATTGCGGTAAAATAACTGTAAGTAGTATATAGGCCCTTTTCGTATTCATCCAGCGTATTTTGCATATGGCTCTCCTTCAAAAGGCACCTTTGGTCGGAGAGGAAGGCAATATTTTTGATGACAAAAGTGTTTATTTAACTGAGAAGGAAAATATCTGCTTTCCGTAGCAAGGAAAATAATAGCTATCTTTGATAGCACGTTGGTGCGAGCACCCTCTGTAAGATGAGATCGCGTTTGTCATTCTTAGTTCGCACGGGTTCTTTAAAGATTTAAAAGTCGATAAAATACTTCAGGTGCCTTTCAGAATCTGGGGCCCCTTTCACCTCCAATCCATTCCTTTGTCTGGTCCTAAATATTTATGGGTTCTTTTCCAGCTGTTCCTGTCAAACTTAAGCGGTGTCTCCAAACTCTTTCAGCGTGCATTTCAATCCATCACCATCGAGCATGTATCAGAATTATATTTTTGACAAGGACTTCGTCTTAAAGCTTTATAGATATATTTCAGAGATCGCTTGAAGAAACTCAACTAGATTATTTGATTTCGTATCAATGCGAGATACTGCCTAACTTAACATTATGTCTATATATATATCATATGTTATTAGAAAATGAAGTCGTTAGATATATAAACCTCATCCCCAGACTTACCCGGCATTTACCCTGCTATTGGTAAATTCCACTTTTCGTGCAGTATATAGGCTTTTGACTTCCGTTGGGCCCGCTCTATTTATTGCTGCCGACATATTGTCTCGTTCTTGTCGTGTCTGCGTGCAAATAAGCCATGAGCCATGATATTAATAATATTAACGATAGTTGAAACAATCATCTAAGCTAGTTAACCCAGCCCCCCCCCCCCCCCCGCCTGCGTATTAACACGTGTACACATTTTCCCTTTGATGAGTTCATGGTTTGCTTGCCATGACCTTCGCAAACTCCATAGTTAAAACGCGTAGCAAAAACTCCCAAATTGAAGTTTGCCTGACGATAACGAAGGCTTCCGTGATTTCTCTTGAGGGTTTGAGTATAATCCTTCGTGCTTCTGGAAATGACTGGAAGAGTCATCCTGTATCCATTGGCTTCTTCTTGCTTGCAATTTTCCTTCCCGCTGTGGGGTTCCTGATTACGTTTTCCTCCCACTTCTTGGCTACTGTCACCGGTTAATGAAAGTTGATGTTTGGAACCACCCTCTTCGTAGCTGTTACTGGCGTGGTATATTAGAATTTAACATTTGAGAAGTTCACAGTAACTTTCTTCGAACTTATAACATGGAGTGTGACTTTTCAAGACTTTTGGTATTGGGAAAATGATCGGGAAATTATATGCATATTTACAGAACAAGATAAGTGTTGTTTAGAATTGAAGTTGGTGAAAGCAGTTGGCTTCATCAGTGATGAGTGGTAGTGATGAGTTGTGGTGGATTCTTTAACATTGCTCTACTCAAACACGGTGCCTCCAGTGAACGTCATTTGCGTAGGGAAGCTTGGGCACATTGGCGCCTTCAGATCAAACGCTCTACTCACTACCACACGCTACGCCACACATATCTATAAGTTATAACTTCCAAACTTGTAGCTTGACTTTCAAACGAACAAAACAAGAAGTAGTTTACAAAATAAACAATATGGTAAGATGTTCTGGGACCAAGGTAACTTTCTAGGACGAAATCGATATTTTTGAACCTGAAAACTGTATCTAATTAGTATGAAATGTGAATGGAAAACTGCGATAAGGCGAATCCTGTTACCTCACAGGAATCCCTAGTGACAGTACTTAAGGGGAAACTGAGCATCTTCCTTTAACACCCATACTGTGAAGGTACCAATAACATAAAAAGCTGTGATACTGAGACTGAGTAAGAGATAGCTTCCATTATTCCAGGATATTTCTATACGAGAGAATCGCGATCCCTTGTGACGTTGCCTGTGCATAGCCTTTTACACCTCGTTTACTCATTGTGAACGGGCTTGGCGATGAAGAAGCTTTTTTGGACATGAAGGTATTCATGAGAACGCTTTTACCATCTAAACGAGTTTTCACGTCCTAGGATTGCATTGCTGGCTCTCCAAAGAACAGTAACAAAGGCAATACCTGGTCCCATCGGCCAAAGAAAATTGATTAACTCCACATAAACAGATTCCCGATATTCTATAAAAATGGGAGACGGGATGTCTGGGCTAAACAGCAAAGACAGAAGACATGTTCCGTATCTTAAGGCAAGATTAATTTGCAGTAAAGATTTTTGGATTACCATTGAAGCGAAAAGAACAATGTTTTTGGTCAGAGTTCTAGTTCGTTCAGGCACTCGCACTGCCTAGTGGTATATTGGACAACAAGTGTCCTTTCTGCTTCAGTAGCAGGGTATATTTTAAAGGGTGTAGTTGCTAGCCCTGTCCCAACTGTTACCAAATAATTGGAGCCAGAAGCTCAACTGTGAGGCTGCTACCAGTTACCCACGGGGACATTTTTATATATGGTTTCAAGTGGACTGCACTGATACGAAAGATGATTTTTTTCGTTATCTGTTATGTTTTTCCTTTATTTATTCATATTTTATTTCTTTCCTGTATTCATTATATCCCTTTACTGTCGTTCTATCTATTTCGTTCCCTTTCACTCTTTCTTCCTTCTTTTCTTTCCTCCATTGTATATTCTTTTATAGCAGCGATAGCAGCATTTGCTTACGTTAGACGGTTGGTTTCTAAACTTTCTCTAAAGCCCTTCACTAAGATTTGAAAACAAGACAACATGAAAGGAAGCGTGACATCTTTTTAAAAATTACGCGAATGACTCAAAACAGCATAAATGTTATGATTATTTTCCATAAAAAAGAAAAGACCCATGTCCAATCCCAACAGACTATAGAAATATTCATCAAACTAGTGTACTCAAAACTAATGTACAAGTCAATTCGACATCAGTGTTAAGACTCGGACGTACGTTCGGGTATTATTAAGTAACGGTCCAAGTATTGATTCAAATCCTTGATTGAAAATGCCCAGCGCTCGTAAGAAGTCCATAGAGCTCAATAGTGTGAGTTTAAGGGGTGTCTAATTTCTCCCCTGGACATAATGTAGGCTCCGAATGTATTCTAAAGACTATCTAATACATCTTGATTAACATCCAGCTGTGCCTGAGGATTACGAATGGACGTTAAACAGGCTAGAAACAGATTTTCCTTAAGCCTGGTCACCCAGATTCAGTTCGCGACCTAAATAGTACACCATGAGGTAATCGTTTCCGACCATCGCTTTCTCCTACGGGAATCCCAATCAGTGACTGATCTGCTGGGATAAGGATCCCAACAACTTGTTAAACGATTTATCTTAACCAAGATATTGACGATATAGTCATGTGTTAATTATGTATGTATGCTTCTCTGTGTTTTTTTTTCATGTTACCTCCAGGGAAGGAAACTTATTGTTTTCCTATCTTTCTACCTCTTATTCCGTTCCAAACATATAAGGTCAATGTCATGGACCAGACGGTTGCCATCGTGTGGTATTCTAATGTAGCAAGTGTCAAGACAGAGTGGAGGGGCTGGTCACCGCTTATATGAATGTGCTTGAATAAGCTTAAGAATTAAGAGTGCAGTAGTTTGTTAGGCTAGACCATGTGAGGGTTAACTTTATGCATTTGTTTGCAAATGCTATATTTCTAGTTTTATGATTTAGTCCTTTAGTTTTATGATTTAGTCCCTATAGACGATGAGTTATTTCCGTGCGGCGTCACAGTGTCATCATTTTTCTATATACAATTTGTAAAGTAAGTTTGATACATCTCTAGCAGCTGCCCGTGTATATTGATGACGTATTGAATGATTTATGACTTTCATTTCAGCACCTGTGCTACTGGGATCTCTTGAAAATCAATTACTGGGCTGATGACTATCTACATGTGTGTCAAAGGAGGATCAAGAACAGAAAATGTAAATTTTAGTTAGAGGTAAAAAAAAACAAAGTTACAAGTCGCAATCAAATAGCTGATACAGACTACGCTTTAGGATTGACGAGTTAGAGGTTTGAATCAGCCTCTTGTCGATAATGCTGTAACATTGACAATCTACGTACTAGGTACATATGCCTGTGCGCAATAGCATTTAAGTACCAAATTCATCCAGCTTGTAAGATCATGAATAATCATCACAAAAAAGGTTATGCCCGAAGGATAATTGAAAGTTGCTAAGGACTATGAATATATAGAATATGGCGAAAAAGTATAAATCAAAAGTACTATATTACTACAATAAAATATACTTTTACCTTAAGTTCTGCTTCTACTTATTTATTCTGGGATTTGATTCTTCTTTGATGCAGTGAAGAGCTAGCCAAGTGTGATTTGTTTGTTATAGTAATTTTTAGTATAAACACATCTTTTGAAAGTGGTTCATATATGTAAAGCTAGAATAGAAACTGATTGCTTTTAATATGCCTTATATTTCCATATGGCTTCCTTGGCACTGATATATGTTTACGCCATTCAGGTTCTGATACGGGTGGATTTTCATATCTCAATGGACGGTTGTGGCCTCCGTCTTATCATTCTTCTTTATGGATTTTCTATGCTATGTTCCTAAGGGATAAAGCCTTTTGTTTCTAGAGGTTTGAATCGAACACTACATCTGTTACTTTTTACTATGTATCGAACTCGAAGGTGCTTATATGACATGTGAAACAATTGTGTCTTTGATCATTGTGCAACTTTGAACATATAACTCAATATGATCATCACTTCTGTCTTCTAGTGATGAATGAATGTGTCACTTTTCAGATGACTAAGGTGGCCCTTAACACGACCTCCTGGCTTTGTTGATGGCCAGAAGGTGACCCAATTAACCCTTAATTACGTTGCCCAGTATACATGCTCTCTGTGCTTGGGTTTGATTCCTGGCGAAACCCCTAAGTTCCGGGTTTTCCGTGCTACATACGCGTAATGTTGTTTTCTTCCAGGGAACACCCTATCCCTGTTAGAGTCAATTCCACATTACCAAGAGGGTGTTTCTTGCCTTTTGTTCCACCCTTTTGGGAATCTTTATAACATTCTAAGTAACTGTTTAGAACTGTTTATAATACCATTGTGATGTTCTGAATATTTTCTACAGTATCATCAAACATTTATAACATCAAAGTCATTGTTTCAGATAGTTTCTAAACTGTTCCAACATAGACTTATCATTTGTGCTCACATGTGATCACATGTTCGAACATTGTAACAATATGATGAAACTGGGTCAGTGGGCTGGGAAGAGGGCAATTCACACATCCCTGCCAAGTACAGGAAATTGTGTCTGTCTGACAGCTTCTCACAAGAGTCACCAGTGTCTACTTAAGAAAACCCAAAAATACAAGACCCAAACAAAAGTCCCAGCTTAGCAGCTTGGTTTATGGGGGGTAATAAAAGTTTTTATGGAAAGAACAAAGGACACAAATTGTTGGAACATGTGATCACATGTTCCAACAATAACAAAAACACATCGGATGTTTCCAAATTGTTCTAAATAAAGAGATATGTGTACCATTACTTTCCTAATGTTTCCAACATATCCAGATAGGATCAAACATGTTCAAACTTTCATTTTCAATTGTTTGAACAATTAAGAACTTTAGCGACTGAAATATCATTTTACTTAGAATAGTTCAAACTAAATACAAATATCATTTCAAATCCCTCTCGGTAACTCGGAATGAAATCTATAACCAGGCGAGGCAAACGTACAGATTTCGGCAACTGCTGACTTCGTTCTGTCCCTAAACTTCCAGACGAAGCATGGCCGAATCACTACCGAGAATGCAGTGATAATTCTAGGGCTTGTAACCTCCTAAGGCGAACTTCATTCCTGCTCAGTCGCAACCCATACACTTTTTAAACTGTAGTCTAAAATATCATGTAATGTGAATTTCACTTTAAATCAAATCACAATCAAAACCATCCAGAAAAGTTTTTATCATCGATATCAAGCAACTGGTCAAACTATTGTGTATGTATACTTGAATGTAAGTTCATCTGTGACGGTAGTCAACATAATGTTACAATTTTAAACTCTATATCCGTTCACAAAATAAAGCGCTTACCAACAAGCTTACCAACAGTCCTCTGATCCTTATCATGTTGAAATGACCCAAAGCCTAAGTCAATCCTAAGTCATTGTGTATGTATGTTTTATATTCTGCAGAATTGACCCCTTTGTGCATTATTGTGCATTATGTATGATGCTGTTAAGAATGCAGACAGCGTGGCCTAACTTTGAGCTTTTTAACTGGTTGGTGACACCATTGTGTCCGGACTCGTTGTACAAGTTCGAGGAGGCAATCATTGACTCCACTTTCCCGGTAATACCTCAATGCTTGAGTGTCCTCTTTTTATTTGGCTATAAGTGTTATCTAAAAGCATTGGAAACTGGAAAGTCTTGTGAAACATTAATAGTACATGGATATTGTGAGGTGCATATAATTCAGTGCGCTGTGAGAGTTGATGAATTAGGTTAAAACTATCAAAAATGTTTCAGTTAAGGCCAAATGATCTTTCCCATTTGTTGTCCATATATATCTAATCAGTGCTGCTTGGTGAAGCCCGTTCACACATAGCCGACATTGGTCTCCCAACCCTCTCCAGACAATGGCTGGGGGTATATTAGTCACAAACAAGGTCATCTGTGCGGGCTGCGAGTTGGTCATCTGAGGCTGCTTACCACTTTTGAAAATCCTCTGCGCCAGCCGACTATAAAGTTTATAACATCAAAGCCGGGAAATTCATTCAACTTATATGTAATCAGAGGGGTGAACTGGGGCTAGAATAAGATGTACTCCAGGCTACTCCAACCCAGCAACGACCTTAGTCATGTTAGTTGAGGAATGGTGTGTGTGGGGGGGGGGGGGGGAGGGGGGGGCAAGGGGATGGAGAGGGCGAAAAAGGGAGAGATGTATACATATACAGAGATATATACTATTAGACAGATAGATAAAGATATAGCTAGATGGATAGTGAGATCTAACTGAAGGACCGAATGGGTGGCTCCATTTCTACATATGTACATTTCCTATCTAACGATATAGATTTTTCATCTGGTTGCTGTCACAGTACTGTTTTTAATCATTGTACATCTTTGAAGACACCTTCCCAATAACCGTTATTTGCAATTATGGTAATGATAAGAGCATTATGGTACAACTGACCATACGTCAAAGGACAACGTTAATAATATACCAGTTATTAGACCCAACCGCCAAAGTGTCTATGATTAGATCTAACTGAAGCCCAAAAGGGAAGCCAGTCCATTCCTACATAAGTTTTCTGTCTAACAATAAGTAGTTGTTTTGTGTATATTGAACAGCTTTGAGTACACCTCTTGATCATTGTACAACTTAAAATGCTTCTCTAGATTATTGTGCAACTTGAACACACATCTCTTGAACATTTTGCAACTTTGAAGGCATATCTAGATTGTGCTTTTTGAATGCACCCTTCTATCGTTGTATAACTTTGATTACATCTTTCGATTATTGTACAGCTTTGAGTACATCTCTCGATATTAATGTAGTTCTGAATGTACATATCTCGGTAATCGTACAACTTTGAATGCACATGTAAAACCTTGATATACACATATTTCGATCATTGTACAACCTGAACTGCAACCCAATCATTGTACAACTTCGAATACACCTCTCAATTATTGTATAACTTTAAGTACCTCTCTCTCGATCATTGTCCAACTTTCGACCATAGATCAACAGATAACTTCTGATCTGTTCTATTGAGTTATGTATTTGATTGCTGACCGATTGTGCCATTCATCATGGTACAACTTTAGGGGAGTAATCAGGAGAGGAGTCTTCTTTCTTCAAGGATCAAAGCAGTGTTATGAAGCTCCCTTGTGCGAGCTACATTTTCAATCAATAGATAGTCACTGTACAGGGTACCAACCTTTGGAACTTCTTAACCTTTGGAACTTTCTGATCATCTGTGCCTTTGATCACTGTACAACTTTGGAGACATCTCTCCAAATAATCATTATCTTCTATCTTCAATGATCAAAGCAGTGTAGCCTGACTCCTTTGTGTATTAGCTTCATCCAGTATAAATCAATAGATAGTCATTATGTGGGGAACCCAACTTTGTGAACTGTTTATCTGATTGTGGACACATCTGTGGCTTTGATCATTGTACAACATTGAAGACACGTCTACAAGAAATCGTTACTTTCTTTCTCAAAGAAGCAAAGGTGTGCCGCACAGGTAGCCCCTTCGCGCATCGTTTGTGTTTTCAATCGATACAGTTCGATAACTCGCCATTGTATTGTGAATAGAACTTTGACTTCCCTATCTGATTGTTGCCTTTGATCATCGTATAACTTTGAAGAAAGCGCCCAGGCTAGCTATTGATGTCTTTTTACCCTCGGTTCATGATCAGATCCCTAACGCTCAAGCTTCTCTTCTTATACAAGTATAAAAAATACCCAAATCACATTACAGCTTTAAACATAACACATGAAATAATTCACTATATATATATGGCCTCCTTCGGTCAATATTGACCATGGTAACACCCTAATTGATATCAGCCCTACAGCGTCGGCTGTGGCTAAATAGTCCTACACGAGAATGACAGTCTCTGCCACACAGGGCACATCTGTAAGCTGACTCAGGTCTGTTGCAGAGTTCCTTTCGCAGGATCCGCTTTTTTTCACTACTTCACTACATAGTTTACCATCGCCGTAGCAGTACTTTTCATACCCACACTTGTTTACACTTAGTTCAATGCTTTTCTGCACAATTGCATTTCTGTAACTGTTTGATAACTTTGAAATATGCCAGCTTTGTAGTGGCAATGCTAAGAGTATAATGGGAACATTGTCTATATACGTAGACATACATTGCTTACATTGATAACTAATTAAAGTCAGTTAGAAAGGTACTAAAAATTGATCCAGGCAAAGGAGCATAGATGTGTTGTCTACCTCCTTTGTCTGGCTGTATTGCTAATCGATAGAGATCGATAGGCCGTGCCCATTGTTTTGATCACCACATTTTCAGAATCATCTCAAGTGCACTGTTTGATACACCAGAGGGTCAGGTCAATCCATCAGTATTACCAATGGTGTGATCAACTCTTTAAAAAAACGTCCATAACGCTAGTTCACTTTTATCAGCGCGACTAACGTTACGTCTGTTGTTTTAAAAACATGGCATTTTGGGATATCAATTCGGCGGATTGTAGTTTCAAATTGCAACACTTTCCAACTATTGTGGATTGCAACAACTGTCCGTTGACTTGATTATGACATATTGTCCAAACACTGTTTTTAAATGACAATGGCAGTGGCAGTGGCAATGGCAAGGGCAATGGCAAGGGCAATTTAAAAACAATTAATATGTAACCCCTCCGATGAAGGTGATCTAAGGTTACACCCATTTTAGAAAGCCCTCTTAACAGTTATATTTCAACCAGGGAATCCCTCAATATTTCTCTCTTCTTCATAACAGGACTAAAATAATAATCTAGTTGTAAAAATCCATTGCAAATGACAGGGAAAACACAACGAAGAAAACTATGACATGTGGCTACTCTAATTCTAACTATTAATCTTCTTCTTAAATATATAGATATGTGGCGTCATAGGAATAAATGACACAGAACAAAAGGACAGATGGCCTATAATCGGTTATGACCATGGTCCGAAAAGGGGTCACGGCTTCCAATAATCCTACAAATGACTAGTCAGCCTTTTTACGTCTTAATGTCCACTCGGTATATGCTAACCTTACCCATGCTCTATTCGCTTTGTGTGATAAATTTTCATTTACTTATTTATTCATCTCAAAACGAGTGGGTAGCCCCTACAACTTCTGAAAGTTGATTTTCAAGGGGGCCCACCATGCAGGTAAAAAATAGGCTGTCATCAGAGGTTTTATATTTCTATCAATATCACAAATAAAGATCAGTTTTAGTGTGCGTCACAAGTTTCGTAAACTTCTGACACGCCTAAAGTAAAGATAGCCATTTCAGACATGGATGTCTAGCAGTGGAGCCAGCCTAACGTTTGGTTCAATCCGTCAAAAAGAGAACTTGTCTATTCAACGTAAAGCACAAACAGTGTCCCACCTGCATTGTAAAAGCCCTTTTATATTACTGGAAACGTTGTAAAGGCACAGAAACCAGTATTTACGGTCGTGTGTGACGCATTCTCGTAAATCGTATTGAGGCAATGCCCCTGTCCAATTATCACACCCCTTGGCAGCCATCCACTATAAAACTTTTGGTCTCTGCGTTAAACCTTGCGTAAGCTCCTGTGGGTATACTTCCATCCGCATAGTTTTTGTTTCAAAGGCTGTAATTTTGATGATGCCACCACCGTCAGCATACTTGTATCCTCATCAAACGACAATTATGGAACGAAATTATAGACAGCTGGCAAGTCTTTAACATCTATGAGAACTGGGCCTAAAACGAATCTCTGGGGAACCCTGTGCTTTAAGATGAGAATCGGTGTCATTAAACTGACAAATTGCTTTCTGCTTTGCAATTACGTAGTAAATAAGGAGGGCGATTTGTCGTTCGTTTGTTCGATAGTGAGTTCGGGCTTACGACGAAATGGGGTTAATAGCGTCAAATGCCGCAGGGAGCTGAGAAATACGCGTAGAATGAATACGTTTTCGTTAATTGCTGTTGGAAACATATCCAGGGGGTAATCTGTAGCCGTAGAAGGATTTACCACACTTATAATCAGTTTACCCTAGGAATAATGCACCAACTAAGGACTCTTTAGGGGCAATCACGGAGATTTGAATGATGTGTGAGGGTGAAATATATTAATCTGTATTTTGTGTTAGGTCAGCAGCCACCTTTGTATGTTGTAAATTGTTCTTACCGTAATTTGAATTACAGCGTATTTTTGTTTCATTAAACGTGTTATCATCCTTTTACCTAGGATCAATATTAGTTAAGGATCTAGTAATAGTTAAGGAAGATTTACTTCATAATCTGTTTCTGGTCCTTATGATAAATACAATTTAAGCACCTAATCTTGATTAAGAAAGATTTATTCTTGCTTTGCTCTTCACCACCACTACCTGGTCTTTATCTACAAATCATAATAGATACGAGGGGCGTATCTAAGCTGGGTAAAGGAGATTTAATCCTGATTTATTCTTTTTAAGTATTATCTGTTTTTTATCTATAGATTATGATAAATATGATGGAAGTACCTGACTTGGAAAAGGAAGATTTAATCTTGCTTTGCTCTTCATAATCTGTATCTGGCCTTTATGACGAACACGAGTTAATGAAATAATTTTGGACAAGGAGGATTTAATCTTTGATTGCTCTTCATCATCATCATTACACCATCACTATCTTGTCTTAAATGTCAACAAGAGTTAAGGACACAATCTATCCTTAAGAATATTTCAGCTTGCTTTGTTCTCCGTAACAATTATCTGGCCCTTTGTGATAAAGGTTAACTTACTGTTATATTGTATTTTGTATTCTTGTTGTATCTACCTGCATTATCTTTACCTTTTGTACTCACATCTATCGTGTATGACAGATACGTGTTTAGAACCTTATCTGGGTTACAGAAGATTTAATCTTGTTCGGTGGAGCGATTCGTAAGAAAGCCAATAATCACAACCATTGGAATTGCGCATGGGAGATTATTGATCCAACATGGCCTCAAGAAAACAATAAATTTGACCTAATTTTAAGTATTTTTGGGCTATTAGAAGATGAAGACGACTTTCAATTTTGAAAAACGGCCTCCATATGAACTCCAACAGCAGAATGCATCACATTTTACGATGTATTGTTATATATACATGTATTGATGTATAGGATCTATTGGTGTTCATAAGCCATGCATCGCCTTGTTTTGGGCCTCAATTGCAAATGTCAAACGCAGGTGGTGTTATAAATTCACTGATGCCTGTATTGTGTATTCCTCGTGGTTGACGAGTTTAATACTAGTAGATCTATTGTATGAGAGCTTTGTTGTCTGCATTATAAACATTCCTCGTTAATGGAATCTGCAAGCTGTGTCTCCACAAAATTGAACCACGGTATGCTTTATGTATATTTGTAATAATAGTAAAATGTTACCTCCCAATGGAAAACATTTTACGCTTACGAGGAATTGATGGTCGTTGATTTGTTAGAGAAGAGTTTGTAAGCTTACGTATATTTGTAATGTTGGTAAATGTTACTTCCCAACGGAAAACATCTTTGTTAATGGTGAAGTGAAGGTCTTTGATTAAAGTTTGTAAACTTATGTATATTTGTAATGTTGGTAAAATGTTACTTTCCAAGGGGAAACATCCGCGCTAATGACGTATTGAAGGTCTTTGATTTGTTAGAGTAAACTTTGTAAACATGAATATTTGTAATGTTGGTAAAATGTTACTTCCCAACGGAAAATGTCTAAGGTAATGATTAATTAAAGGTCTTAGAGTAAAGTTTGTAAACTTATTCATATTTGCAATGTTGGTAAAATGTTACTTCCCAAGGGGAAATATCTACGCTAATAAAGAATTAAAGGTCTTTGGTTTGTTAGAGTAACGTTTGTAAACTTATGTATATTTTTAATGTTGGTAAATGTTACTTCCCAACGGGAAACAATTACGCTAATGAAGAATTAAAGGTCTTTGATTTGTTATAGAAAAGTTTGCAAACTTATGTGTATTTGTAATGATGGTAAATGTTACTTCCCAACGGGAAACATCTGTGTTAATGGTGAAGTGAAGGTCTTTGATTAAAGTTTGTAAACTTATGTATATTTGTAATGTTGGTAAAATGTTACTTCCCAACGGGAAACATTCACGCTAATGATGTATTGAAGATCTTTGATTTGTTAGAGTAAACTTTGTAAACTTATGTATATTTGCAATGTTGGAAAATGTTACTTCCCAACGGAAACACCAAAGCTTATGACGAAGTGAAGGTTTTGATTTGTCAGAGAAGAGAAGTTTTTATCAGCATATAATCAATCGTACAGTCGATGCATATTCTAAAAAGCACCTGAATATCACACTAATTGGCAGCGCTTAATTGCAAAAGAGACGTAGCAATGCGAATCCATATGAAGTATTGAAGAGACTTTCAATATTCAAGACGGTTGAGTCGCCATGAGACACTCTAAGTTCGTTAGAGAGTGTTGACGTTTAATAGCTGTGTGTGGGTGGGGAAGGAATTCCATTAATTTTGAAACATACGTGGTTTTGCTTCTATTAGCATGAAAGTTCATCTTAGTTGGCAAATGACATAATGGGAAAATGAACTGTTCTCCAACTCAAGAAATTCAAACGCTATGGGTGGTTGGGGAAGAAATTCCATTAATTTTGAAACCTACGTGGTTTTGCTTCTATCAGCATGAAAGTTCATCTTAGTTGGCAAATGACATAATGGGAAAATGAACTGTTCTCCAACCTAAGAAATTCAAACGCTATGTGTGGGTGGGAAAGGAATTTGATCATCTTTGAAGCCTACGTGGCTTTGCTTCTATTAGCATGAAAGTTCTTCTGAGTTGGTAAATGACATAATCAGAAAAATGAACTGTTTTCCTGCTCAAGAAATTTCACTCCGCCGTGACGGGGGCGGTACGTACCGACTTCAGACGAACTTTGACCCAGTACTGACGTCACACGTGAAAAAATTTTCTGTGTGCAGCACTCAGATAGCTGAAGAAGATCAAGAGATTGGGTTGAAACTTTATGTGCGTGAAATATCTTGAGTTGGAGATTAGTTTTTTTTTCTCATTATGGTTTTGCTTTGTTCACACCCTCGTATTGAACAATTTTACAGTGGCTCGTTGGACCTCTAACACTCGAGTTCTCATACTAATTGAAATAGGAACCATTTATTCCAATTGCTGTTGGAGAAAGCTTAGATGCAAAATTTACCTTTTAATTTTCTAGCTCTCCAAATAGCAGATTTTAAAGATTTTAAATTTACCTATTCCAAATTATTTATTGGCTCTAAAGAGGAATCGAATCAAATTTACGCACGTTCGAGTTTGCTCCACTTGCACAGCGGTTGACCCATCCTTCACCAATTCCTTAGCCTTAACTAGCACTTAATCTCACATAATTGGCTTGCAGTACCACGTAATCAGTCTCTTAAGTGAGCTTTTATCACTCAATTCCAACAGATAAGATGAAATCATCAACGTTACGACTCAAGTCGACTTCATTACGCCGGAAGTAGTATCAAGGGAACGCGGCAAGTTTATGTTTGGGGGATACATGGTAAAATAATTACGCCAAATTTTACTTCCCAGATGGCCTAATATCTGAATGATTATAACATTTATTGAAGATAAAGACTCAATTTTATAATTGCAAATTTTGTGTCAAGTCACTGGAGCTAACATTGATCTTTCTATGGGGGAGGCAACTACACTTATGGTAAATTTTGGGGATACACTGTTAAAGCATTACTTCAAATATTGCTTCGCAGACTATAAGTAAAGAACATTTTATTGATTGGAAAATTTATTAACAGTAAAAACTCAATTTTACAAGTGCACATCATCTCTATAGACACTGACGGTACAAGAGGGAGACAATTAAGTTTATGGTATATTTGTGGATACATTGTTAAACAATGGCGCCAAATATTACTTCTCAGACTACTTAATATATGTATGAATTAAAATGATTGAAACATGCATGCATTGACAATAAAGACTCCATTTTATAAGTGCACATCATTTTTGCACACAATGAAGTTAAACAATGACGGGACATGGGGGAGACAACTAAGTTTATTGGCATCTTTGGTGGGTACACTGCCTAAGGGTTATGCTAAATATTACTTTCCATGCGTCCAATATTCAGACGTTTGGAACATATGTTGACGATAAAGATTCAACTTAATAAGCGTAAAACATCTACGTAGGCACTAAGGCTTACCACTGCATTTTACCTTCCTATCAAGTACCCAGTTTTACACCTGGGTGGAATTGTGTACAGGGCATTTGTAAAGGCTCAGGATTGGCAGCACGACAAGAGTCGAACCCAGGACCTGCTCATTCTTACTTTGCCATTGGCCTGCTTGCTGTTAAATTTTTTTTGAAAGTTTGCCCATTTTTACTTTGCCATTGGTCTACTTGCTCTTCATTGTTTCTAGAAAGTTTGCTCAGTTTTACTTTGCTATTGGCCTGCTTGCTGTTCATTTTTTAGAAAGTTTGCTCATTTTCACTTTGCCGATGGCCTTTTTTTCTGTCACATTTGTTGTGTAAATGGCACTAGCCTTATCTATCCGATGCAGGTAGTTTTTCGGCCACACACACCTTCACACCGACGCATCTATCAGGCTTGACCGGACTCGTCCCTAAGGGCGGCGGACCATACTGCACAGGTAAAAGGCATTTACGAGGTCACAGGAATGGTAGCATGACAAGAGTAGAACCCAGCATCCCTGGCTTCTGGGCCAAATACCCTTCAGTTACGCCACAGTCGACCCAGCATCTGATTTTTGTTGCACGTAGAAAGCTTGCTGCTCATCTTTTTTTTAAGAAAGTTTGCTCATTTTTACTTTGCCGTTAGTCTATTTGCTGTTCATTTTATTAGAAAGTTTGCCCATTTTCACTTTGCCGTTGGCCTTTTTTCTGTCACATTGTTGTGTAAATGACACTAGCCTTATCTATCCGATGCAGGTAGTTTCCCGGCCACACACACCTTCACACCGACGCATCTATCAGGCTTGACCGGACTCGTCCCTAAGGGCGGCGGACCATACTGCACATCCCACCGAACATCGCCAGCCATCCCTCGGGGCCGGAGGGGCACATGTATCAACTGATGACTATCTTATCTCTGCAGTTAACGCTCCGTGTACGACGGGAATCGATAAAGGGGGAGAGATCAAGGATAAAGGAAACTCTGCCCGCGCAGATCTATATCATCGAGATCTCGCACAAAATAACGCCCCTTTCTGGAGAGGGAATTGCTGTCGTGGAAGTGGACCCCCTAGCTAGAGATGAAGAGATCAGAGAAGTTCTGAAATACGGGCAGGGGTGGAGGAATTATAGATCTGGATTAATTGTGATTATGATTATGAAAATGTATATTACATATACGTTAACTGAAAGCTTGAGAAAAATATACAGACTCCAGAGATAAAATATTTCCTGTAAATTTTAGAGATCACATATCGAGAGCGCAGCTCAAATGAAATATGGAGTATACCAGTAGAGGCAAGCAAAACACTGGTCTGTACATAGAACTCCTAATTGCCCAAAAAATAAAGTGGTTTTAGGACTAGGCAAATTCACCTTGCTAAGAAACGTCCAGAGAGAAAGAAAGAGGTGTAAGTTAGTGGCTGAAACCTTACAGTCTGGTCTCCAGGTTGACACTTTGAAAATGTGACAGTCACCTGTTATGTCGATCCCTCCACAAATGTGGTAAAACTAACTAAATACAACAAAAAAAACGAATGGACGGGCATGGCACTAAATGAAACATTAAGAAGAACAGAAAATAGATAAAGGTGGCCCTACAGTTCGATAGTTTAATTAAGGGCTAGATGAGATGAGACGAGAGCTACTTTCATAACGCTGTTCTAAGGTTCTTTCTACTCCTGAAATTTTATCACCAGGGACAAAATCAATCAACTGCAGGTGTATGTGTTCAGTACCATGGACAGAAACAATCATCGTGGGATGCTTGATTTATGAGGGATGCCTGTGTAGCTGGATGACCAATGCCATCAACAGAAATACTGTAAATGCAGAAACTGTCGCGGCGGTTTATGTTCGCGGTTTTCCCGGTGGCCATTTTACCACTAACTTGAAACCACCGCGAACATTTTTCCGTGGCAGTAAGAGACTACAGTGCATGGTGCTACCGCGAACTTAAAATCACCGCGAAAAGTCCCTTTTCCCACTACCGCGAAATGAAACACCCGCGAACTTAAATCCATTTACAGTATCTATCACAGCCTTCCCTTTATGTTCTGCTGTGATTTCAGTAAGCATCTTTTTCTATCATGTGTGGGTTTTGTGATGTTAGAAGAAGAATTGTTTTGCTTCCGTCAGTAAGCGTGGAGAAATTTTGGTGGAATTTGGTTGCCTCTTCAAACAGCTCTTGCCCTGTCGTGATCGTAGAGCAAACAGTCTGAAATGATTAATATTGCTGTATTTGATACCTCTACCTCCGAAAGTTGCCACCAGACATCATAGATCTACTCCGCGTATTTGAGTTGATTTGATTTGATTTATTCAGCTGTATAGAGAGAAATACAGCCAGGGCTACCCAACTAGCAGCCGGGACTATTATCAAGGGCTAGCACTGGTAACAATACAATATACAACAACAGCGTTACGTTTATCGATACATACATACATATTGGAAATTGATGTAAGTGGTTATGCTTTTGTTGTATTACGTAAATATTGTATCTTATGTATGTGTTATTTGTTTATGTATCCAGGGCCTCCATGAAAAGCATTGTCAGTCACTGATGAAGCTTACCCTGGTAAAAGAACACAGAAATAAATAAAAAAAAACATCCATAAGGTTTACTTTTAAAGGTAGATTATACAGACAACCCAAGATATGGATGATTTTGTATACTTAAACGATCTATGTTTATTAGCTAGGCTAGAAGACGTTCTCCACGTAGGAAACAAAGGTTACGGATGTAGGCACGTAGACCATTACCGCTGCGCACGAATCACTAAAAGATAAGTAGTTCAGTTTTGAATGAAAGTCCCGACAGATTTATTCACCGCAGACTGTTTTCTTCTGCAAAGTAATCATCCGCACGAAAATGATCCCATCGATCGGGCTGTTCGCCGGCTGACCCCGCGGGTTCTTTTGCTCCTTGAAATATGCGCGTTAGCTCGTAATTGCTAAAAGCGGCGATAATCAACCACAATTTACAGGAACATAGGAACCCTAAGAACATGGCTGTTAGAGGTTTGATTCGGCTGATTGACGATGGCTTGTCTGCGGTTAGGTTATGAAGCTGCCGCGCGGACAAAAGCTTCGATAGCGAAAAGCTATAAACACCCCAAAAGGGTTCGGGTTTGAAAGTCTTCGATTTACAGGTGAGAAAGTGCTGGCGTTAACCCCGCAGTCTCCGTGGGTATTCATGATCAACTCCGCAATCACGGCACAATGGTCAAACCCGTTTCCTGGAGAATGCATACCTCATTCTAAAATGTAGCTTTGACAAAGAGGTAAGAGACTTCTAATAATAAAACTCAAATGAACTACGTACATAAAAGAGACTTCCAGCTCTGTGATATAGGCGTGAGGACATGCTGACGGTCGCCACTGGACTTCTTTGTTTATTGAATATCGCAGCCGTTTGACAATAATGTAAATTGTGTTACTAGTATACTTCACCCTACTCAAAACGTAGGTTGATTGACTTTGTAATTATGGGATCATAGATTCTAACCGATGCTAATAGTTGACCCAAAAGACTGCACAGTCGACCGTATTTCTAGTTTCAATCTACGCTAAAGAAATTGCTGACCCTAGACGCAGAGTTCCTTGGTTATAGAGCCCTACAGTCAGCCTAATCCTGATCCCGATGTCACTGACCACATATTTCACCCAGACCAAAATGTATCTGGTTCACGAAGAGCCAGAGGACTACAATACCGAAAACATAATTGTCGAAAAATGTCCAACTCTTCGATCTAAACCGGAGAAATCGCTGACGTTTGGCCTTTGTCGGGTTTCCTTAGTTTATTGGAGCCGATAACCTTAAAGATGTAACGTTAGACTACATATTTCATTTCTACCAAATCGCTGCTTTGTGGGTTTAATCCTGAGTTTCAATTTACGCTTGAGGAATTGCTGATTTTATACCTAGTATTCCTATATATCGTACTCGGCAACCGAACCCCATATCCTAACCGGACCAAACTGCAACTGGGTACAGAGCATCTATAGCTATAGAAATCTATAGATTTTAAAGGTGAAAAGAGTACTTCCCACACGTTGATTTACTTGGCTATCGGACTCTGCAATATCATAATCCCTTTTCCATAGGCAGTACATATTTCACACTGACCAAAATGCAATTTATTTAAGAAAACTTCAATTCCGCTAGGGTCTCTAAATTATAAGTATTGTTCGAGCTATGAGATCATAAATCATAGCTCTGTTACACTTTGCTCCCTTCTCACAGACCACACGTTTCATTCTTAACATAAAAAAAAAACTAAAATATATATTATGTAAAATTAATAGGTAACATCTACCAGTCACGATACTACCAGAACTTTGCCTGTGTAATTTTTTTCTGTCGAGATTCCCCAAAACATTCATATTTACAAACAATCAATTGAAGCTTACTGGCAATGCGAGCGTATAACGTCACACCATCATCGCCTAACCGTTATTATGTAAAGCGTGCACCCCACTGGTAACATCACCAGGGCCCATTCCTGCGCTAAATTAAGGCTTATAGACTGATTCAGTGCTAATGTCGGTCACGCTCAACGCTGCCTGACGAAATGACTGGGCGAAGAGAGAGCCTATTCTATCAATGTCTGTTCGACTTTAGCGTGGGCTGTTTCTATCATACTCAGGTCGTGTACGGGTCAGGTCGACACTATAGGCTTGTGCAAAGAAGGTGAAATAACCATTATGTAATAGAATGTTGATTGTATGGCAAAGAGAGAGAAGTCTTGTAAAGAACCCTATTTCCCTATTTCATACAATTAAGTACTGTAGAAAAATTCATGTTCCTTATATCCCTGTCACATTATCCACGATCTTCCGGCGTATCGATGGAAGATCGGCCATATTTAATTTAAGATCGACAGAGGGTTGTGCGTATTGTTCACCTGAAAACTGTCCCTGTCACATACAAGCCATACTTTGTACCTTGTACAATTGTTGTGCAATAAAGTTATTAACTTAAGCAAGGCTCGGGCGATTGCCACAGAACGATTTTCGGTATATTTCGGTACATATATTTCGGGGTATAATGCAACTAGACAAACCATCCATCGTAAGATTTATCTCTTCTTTTATCTCTTCTACAACTCAAAAGAGAGAAGTTTTATTTATCTAATGGTAGTTTAATTTTGTATATGTAAACTGTATCTGTTAAACAGGTTTTGTTGTGACCGGTACTTAGCCGAATGTGCAATGAAGGTCTTTATGCATTACATAACGCGCCACAAGACCTCTGTATCTGTTATCTTGAATCCAGCACACTTTGGACAGCAGTCTTATCAAACTCTCCAAAATTTCAAGTATCGCTTACATATAAGTCAGAGGGAATGTCAAACTGTTTATTTTTGTTCTCCCAGTTATGTATATGTCAGGGTAGAGATTTCAATCTGTATGGGGAAATTTCCGGATCGCATTCCTGTGTCAAGTCAATACATTGATCTTAAGTGACATGAACCGAATCTGAAACGTTATGTCCTTTAGCAAAATATGAATATCTTGAAATTTACAGACTCTCAAGGGATTTAAGAATCGGCATTGCTAACCTTTATATAAAAAATGTGTAATTTTTGTTAACACGACAAAAGTACAGCGCCTTTCGTAAGGTCAACATGTATAACAACTACTTACAGTACAACTAAACACACATATATGGATATCTATAGGTATGAACAAGTCAACAAATAGGGTCTAGCATGTCATTTACACTATTGATTCTACGATATAAACATTCATGGATATATTTACCTACTGTACACAGTGAGGATTATCGCCTCCCAGAATGTAGTTGAGTTTATCTATCGAACAGAGAGTAGCAAATTCTTTAGAGCAAGAAAGTAGTATATACTACTATACTAAATTTAGTATCACCGCACAACAGAACAATACTCTTGTAATATTAAAATTGTACTGATAGTCGATGCAGGCGTTTGCTCCAAGGTGTTCTTGTTCCTTCTAGAGTACCTATAAAATGTTTGCCTATGTATATATGCATATGTCACTGTGTAGATAGTAACACAGTATAGCAAACGTATCTGCAAAAGACTTTGCTGGCACCACACGAGCTATCAGTGATAAATAGCATTAGCCTCGCTCCACTATTCCACCAGATTCACTATTGTTTTGTCCATTTCAATACATTTAGTCCTTCTAATGTAAATGAAAAAAGCTATCTTGCTACTTTGTAGATAATAACATACGCGAAGCAAACATATCAGAAAAAGAATTTTGCTGGCACCAATGTAGGATAACATCAGTATCTTATCATCTTGGATTTCATTAGCTTATCAAAGTAACCATTCATGCAGCTGCCTCGTGTTTTTTTTTGCAATGCATCAAGAATAATTTCGTCCAGGCCTTTACATCTTCCGAGTACGTCAGGTGGTATTCCATCTTCACCACTTTTTTTTCCTTCCCCTAGTGATTTCCTAGCCACCTCATACTCTTCTATGTCAAGAAGACCTGCCTTTATATTGAGATTACCCAAGAGAACCAGAATCTTCTTGTCCTCGCATGTTATATCTGGTGGGTTCCAATGTGGTTCTTAATGCTCAGGGGGAGGTAAAGAATTTTGAATACCTGGGGTCTAGAATGGAAAGTACAGCAAATGTCATTACAGCAAGAAAAGTAGCAGTTTGGCGTGCTTCCAACAAGTTACAGAGGATTTGGAGATCGAATCTCTTACGTAAATTGGAACGGGGCTCTTCTTCTCGACCACCGAAGCAGTACGGTTTCGAGTTATTAACAGTCACTCACTACCAATCCACCAAGCCTGAGAAACAGCTGAATGGGTGTTATACGACACTGTTAAGAACAGCAGTCATGACACATCTCAAATAGTGTCTTGTATGCTGGCATACAAAACTGTCCGATAAAATTGGAACAAGAAGGCAATCTACCAAGCTTGAAAAACAGCTGAATGGATATCTAACGTTATGTTATACGAAACTTCTAGGCACATTTCTCGAAGTTCACTAGTCAAAGCACATCACAAATAGGGTCTTGTATGCTGGCATACCAAAACTGTCCGATACAATTCGAACAATAAGACTTAAGCTCGCATGGCACTGCCTCAGGAGCGAGGAAGCTGTTGCTGACCTGGTACTCTGGACACCCAGACATGGTAAGCGAAGGCCGGGAAGACCGGCAGCAACATACTTCGACATACTCAAGAAAGACACCGGCCTGAAGGTTGACAGTATACTCCGAGCGATGAGCGACAGGGACACATGGGTAGGCATCTGGACTCGAGATCGGATGGACTCGACTTAAACAAGCCTCGCAATGATAGCTATACTTTGGGTTCCACTGATACCCTCAAAGGCGTATGACAACCCGATGGTAGAGGCAAACGTAACCCCATAGTCTTTTAAGGATGTAGGGGCAGTGGGTTGTTATCCACTGTGTCTAGGGTACGGTATAGCAAGGCGGAGCTCATCCCTTTCCTTGCACCGCCTTTACCTCTCCAACCGATTCCCATTTTCCCTCTCCCACGGCCATGGCCAGGAACGTTATAAGTTGACCTCTCGATCTCGTATCCACTAGCTTATAGCCACTCGGTAATTCGACGCCACATGACGCCACAGCCCGGTGAAAATAAGCTAAAATTGTCTATTAACCCCCCGTCTACTAGTATACGATAAAACGTAGGCGAGAGAACTTTTATCGGAAATGCGTTCTACTTACACGAAATTCCGTCATCTGTCTTGATTTCTTACGCCAACGATGACGCAAATATCGCAGACGTCCACGCAACTATGTCAACCGCAAACCGCTCGCATTAAAATTCATTCCATCGTCTTAGTTGCTATGTGCAACCGTTGATAAGCTTTGGAAGTAGTAATCATTTTCGGTTAATATTCGAGTTAATCTTAACAGTGTAGTGTTAGACTGTGATATGCCCACATTAGATCGAAAGCGATCCAAACGATGCTTTTGAAGGACTTTCATGCGTTGAAAGAAAATGCAAAATGAACAGAAAGGCTGACACCAATATTGCGGCGTCGATTGGCCATTCTAGTCGACATAAGATCAAGACGTCACGACTTTGATTCCTTTTTCTGGTTAGACGCTGTACATTTTCTCGCTCCATGTAGGTGTAAAAATGGAACCTGGTTGGGGACGTCAAGGGCGGGGGAAGGTGAGAAATTGGCTTCGCCTTCCAATAACGTGCGCGTGCCGAGGACACATACAAGCTAAATACTGTGGATAACATCCCACTACTCCTACGGCCTCAAAAAGGTATATACGGGACTACTTTTTTCATTGCAGGCCCGTTGCATTACAGTTCTTTCTTTACAATACGAAATACAGATAGACACTCTAAAATTAATCCTCTATCAGTCTGTAGCTCTTATCGTTGGGAGCTCCAGTGCTTTCTCATCAAAAGATTTTGCTTGGTCTCAAATCCAGACAACAGCTCACAGCAGTATTCCATTGCAGGTCGATTGCATTGCAATTCATGCCTTACAAAAATACAATACGAAATGTGAATACACGCGAATTACATATGGATCACTTCGTGTTTTACATTTCTTCGTGGCCTTCTGACAACATTTTTCATGTTCAAGGGGATTTTGTGCCTCGGAAAGGTTTTATTTTAAATTTTCACTTCAGTCGAGTTCTTGTTTAGACTTTAGGGCTTATTAACATTCGATTGTTGACGTTCGCATTCTTCCATATGTCGTCAAAAATTAATGTGTATGTAAGATTTCGGAGCAAACTACTTACTTGTACAAAATTCACACTTTGCAATTCACACACACGCACGATATGTATTTGTATATGTATAATGCGTTTTATAATTGGCCCACGTTTTTACTTAATGTCTTATTCTGCTTTCTCACAACGTTTTCCAAATTCAAAAACGTTTTGTGCTTCGGGAAAGTTTCATTTCTCCCTTTCTTTATTATTAGTGTTGATTTATTGGTAAGTAAGGATCGTCAATGCGAGCTGGTGAGCAATTCACAAATACACTATACAAATTTTATATGATATTTATATACACAAGTATAATGCGTTTTATATCGCCCACATTATTTCTAATGTCTTATTCTGTTTTCCCATAACGGTTTCCAAATTCAAAAACGTTTTGTGCTTCGGGGAAGTTTAATTTCTCCCTTTCTTCATTATTAGTGTTGATTTATTGGTAAGTAGAGATCGTCAATGCGAGCCGGCGGGGTCGCTATGGTGTACGAAGCGTAATGACTGCCTTGTAACCGCGTCTAATGAAAAGTCGACTTCCATGCAGCGTGGGGTGCTATACGTGCCAATTAGGTTTATTTATAGATACGGGAAAACAAAATGCGACAAACAGGTGCATAGTAATGCATGCTTACCTTAGCAGCTGCATGATTGTAGGTATTTTAGAAGGATTTCTACACTGAAAATTGTACGACTTTTTCACTTGAATTTTTCACTCACATTATAAAGGGTCAGCCATTCGATACTATACTGTAGTAGCTTTGAATTCCTTTTACCCTTTTCAGATAAGGGCGTTTTCGTGAGATGTCAAAGCAAGGGCAAACCTTAAGAGAAGACACGGCCATTGTTGCTTAAGGGATAAGACTTCTTGCTTTGAAGAACGATAGAAGTCAAGGAGAAATCCAAAACACTTACCTTTCCGAAATTTGCAGAAGAACCAACACTGTCCACCAAAGGACCGCCATGGACGTGGATTTTGTGTCACCGAGGCGTGGTGAACTCCCCAGGCGGCCTGCTGTGCGTCTGGCTCCGACAGCCTTCCCGTGCACCGCCCCGCTACCAGGAGCCACTGGATGGAACCACCGTCCCTCTGACCGGCACCATCTACAATAACTATGTTCCCACACACGCTCTGCCTCCTATATAGTGCGGGGCAGATTGGGTTGGGCAGGAGTAAGTCTCTTTGCGGGTGCGCGGAACTACTGTCGCTGCACTGGAAAAAAAAAAACCAGGGCCAAGCAAAAAATGTTGTGTTTCTGCATACTGTTCTGAAAAAAGGGTTGGTATAGTAGGCATTTTCTTCTGCTATTATCTCATAATTTCTTAATTTTAGCTGAAGTGATTCAACAAATGTATTGCAAAACCGAAATGTGTCAGTCAGATCAAGGGCGCAGGTTCGATTCCTAACACTGTTCTTCTTAAGCAAGAAGTCTTATCCCTTATGGCTAGACGTAGTGTCTGTGGGAAGGCACTAAACACGACTTTTCTTGCTCCACACCGGTGTGATAATGGGTAAATGGCTTCGGTTGGCGAGGTAAAAGGCGGTATGCGGAGAAGGTTGCGCTATGCCTTCCAATACCATGCCATAGACACAGTAAATACAGGATAGGGGAATGGATACCTCTACCCTTTTACATGTACGTACATGTATTTATATTTTTTTTTGGACTCAAATGATCAATTATGATAGTGACAATCATTTCCCGAATCATGAATGTATAAGCGTTGATTGTCCTTAATTTAAGTTTTTTTCCTGAATACTTGAAAGAAACAAAATAGCACCAACCCTAGTCGAGTGTCCTTGCAGCCACGCACCCGCAAGTAAAATGTGTTCATGCTCTGCTACCTAATAGATTTCAGGCAATAGCTGACGTCATTCCTAATCTCAAGGCTGGCCTCAGGTGAATGAAATAACTCTCATTACTTCAAGACTCTGGGTCGATACTTGATAAGACATTGCCGCAAGACACGTTCCTTCCGATAGCGGTGACCATTCTCTGAAGACAGTTCAATAAAGGTACAGACAAGATATTCCTTCTTGTGAAGCGTCTACGACAACATGAGCTGACTACACGGTATCTATATGACATATCGGGGAATAGAAGAGCTAAGTAATTTTCGAACCATGATTGCCAAAAAAGAAACGATTTAACGAGCTTGTCGAAACATTCATCGGTGCGTTCTTGGACAGGTACCGCAGGGTCACTGGGGTCACTGACGCTACAAGAATGTGGCATAGTCTCTAACAGACTACGCTGGCTATTATAAGTAGAATAATTTGCCAGGGGAGTTTTACTACCAGAGGAGTTGGCCGGCCGCGCAGCGCAGGAAACAAGAACCTAAGCGCAGACTGCCCACCGCCCGCCCCCCACCCCCCCCCAGCCAATTTCCCGATTTTTTAAAAATCGAATTCTACGATCCCCGTTCCCCCGTAGGAAAGGCTAATGTGGCAGATCTTCCGCCTATACGGACTGTGACATCCAGACTGTTGCCGGAGTACACCAGACCAGCTCTTCGGCACCAGGGCCAACATGCCCCCAGGAAATTTCGCCTCACCTCCTGGAATGTCCGTTAGATTACCTAGAGGACTACTATGCCTCTTCGATGGCGGTCCACAACAAAAAGTACGCTAAAACAGGGTGTTTATAAATAGTATCAATATATTTTGAAAAAAAATATTGTAATTTCAAGCCAACGAACTGTGGCTTGAAATTACAACATTTTTTCAAACTATATTGCAGTTGTTTTCGAAACATTGCATCGTTCGTCGAATTGATATCCGTAAATACCCTTTTTTATAACAACGGATATATGTTACCCCGCGGATAAAGGTAAACTAACGTTACTGGCTATCGAAAAAGCGTCAAGCTTCGTTCCCAGTCTGAGGTCAACAGCTTCACATTTGCTGATAGCCTTGCCAAAGATGGACAGCTAACGTGGCTATAGCCAGACCAGGAGATTGAAGGAATCGGTTTGCAATTATCCGTACCAGTTTGTCTCTTCAAGTTCAAGTACTCCTCGGCGTACAAATGTAGTCGGTGGTTCATGAATGACTATGAATCCTGCATATTGGATTGCAATGGTGATGGTTTACTTGGACTGCACTACAGTAGAGTATACTGTGTAGACGCAACTGCACAGAGCCACTGATTATTCCCTTAAAAAATGGAGATATAGTTTTTGGTGTGTCTGTTTGCTTGTGTTTCCGGATTTTTGTAGTCATCATAGCTAAAGAACCTCTGGATGGATTACGATGATATTTGGTATGTTGGTATTTGTTGGGAAGACGAAAGTCGGGATCAATTTCGGGCCCCCTGGTATGCGAACTTGGTACAGCAGAAATTCCCTTTTCTGTACCTTTTGACCTAGATATGCTATGGTTTTGTTACCTCGGTGAAACGATGGGTCCTTTTTTGGTGTAGATGTTTCTTTGGTTGTGTTTGACAATGTCTACTTGCTTGTTACTTTGTTGTTTGTTTGTCTGCATGTCTGTCTACCTGGTTGCTAGTGATTTCATATTGTGTTTTTTTCTCGTATGCTACTCACATTCACAGCGGAGTGACAAGAAGTGATGAAGGTTAGATAGGGTTGCCAGACGGACAGGAAGTAAAATTGACAGAGTTGATAGAATTAGTAATTTATCAACCTTATTTATCACTGGAAAATGTTCATTGTTGATAAATTAAACAAGACATACTTTGGCATCGTGCTTTCTATGCATTATGAAGTAAGTGCGTTTCTGAAATGACAACTTTTGTAAATAAAGATTTTTATAATTGTTAATTTATTGCATACGATATTGCACAATAATGCATTTTAGCTTAGATAAGCGGAAGTTGAGGATAGAATAGATACAGTTTGTATGGTCCTTAGTTATATTCTTAAGAGAAGAACTCGCAGGTCTGACATGTATATTTTCGTGTACCAGTGCAGTGTATATATTGCTAGTTAGACCCTAACGGAAGTTATTGAGAGTTAATTCATAACAATTATCTACAATGATAAAACGGGCTTATGTTGCATTACTTCTAATATCATGAGTGATAGTTTCCTGTAAAATGTAATCTGCCTCGAAGGAAAATATATATAGTACAGATAATACATGATTTACCAGCTTAATACCCTGCATCGGCTGTTGTAACAAATGGCATCGACGTCTACACAATAACCCAAGAGTAATGATGGTGCTTTCAAACCTTAGACAAATCCTGCCATACTCTGTTATTGTTACAGTTACTGAACATTTGGGCCAACCGCCAAGAAAGCAAGACCCAATCTGCGATAAGATGAGGTTATAGCCTGTCCTATACAATACCACCATGTAATACCTTTAGATCGTTTATTCCCACGATATGGATGTGTAGTTATACCCCTGTCACATTATCCACTAGCCTGATTAAATCTCGCTTATAGCAGCCCGCCAAACATCCGCCGGCCCACTATCCGCGGGGAGGGGCCAGTTAGAGCCCTGGACAGCGGAGTTTGTGTTACACAGACTAATTATCCACGATCTTCGGGCGTATCGATGGAAGGTCGGCCATGTTTGAGATCGACAGAGGGTTGCGCGTATTTTTCACCTGAAAACTGTCCCTGTCACATATAAGCCATACTTTGTACCTTGTACAATTGTTGTGCAATAAAGTTATTATTATAAGCGAGGCTCGGACGATTTCCGCAGAATCGTCGTCCGATCGATTTTCGCCAAATGTGAAAGGGATATTACTGACGTACCCACATAGGTCGTGCGATCGTCGTACGATCGCTAGCTTTGCGCATTTTGGAGGAGAAATATGTACGTACTATGAAAGTTCAGCTGTCTTGGTACACAAATGGTGCTTTGGATTCATGTCGGTGGTTGGTTCTGTCATGGCCTAATCCTATGGATCCAAAATCGTACGACGATCGCACGACCTTTGTGACCGCGCCAATAAAGGCCCACTCACATTAGTTCTGTGATCGTCGTACGGCGGCCACACGGTCATCGTGCGATCTCTGACTGACATCATCATAATTTTGCTACAGTCGTGCATGTTTTCTGCAAAATTTAACCGTTTTAAACATTCTAAGGCATTGAAATCGTACAACGGCCGACGACTATTATAATTTTGCCCGCGCTGTTAGCGACAAAAACAAATCATCGACGATCGATTTCTTGTCTTTTCATTTCATGGTAAATCCCTACTTCTGGGCCCGTCGCCAATATGTACACACGACTATGAATGCTCAATATCTAAGATGAAAAACGAGTAGTCCAAGAAAGTACTATCACCGAGAACATTCCGATTCTTTCCCCAATTTTCTGGGTATCAGTTTTTCTTGACTTGTCATAGGTATCTTGAAAAGTGAAAATATTCCGATCTAAAGCATTGCAAGATCGGTTACGAGTTGGCCCATTGCCAAAATCACCAAGTCATAGAAGCATATACCAGTATCCAATTAGGATGAGAAACGATCTTGTCTGAGATGCTGTTAGCACTTAACACTACCTAATCCTTTGTCTATATATCAGGATATTAGCTGTCGGAGCAAGTGTACAACTTGCAGAGATTAATAAGATTTGATGCACTCACACGAACTCTTCCCATTTTGTATATTAAAAGTGTGGTGGGTTCTTAAAATCTTATAAGTGTGACTCTCCTTAAATCGGCGGCTAGCTATGTCAATATATATCTCATCCGAGAGGGCGTCCCTAAAGCTAAGGGCACAACCCGCCTTACGTGCAATTTGTCCGCACGTTTTTTTTGGAGGCCACGTCCTCCATGTATTTCTGAAAACGTTCAGGCTCGGTACAGGGCAGGCGCGTCACCCGTACTGGCACGTACGGGGGGCGAATCCGCAGCCCAATGGCACACAAAGTTTTGCCTCCACGTAAAGTTCTACGGCGTGCCTGCGTCCTCCAAATTTAAAATTCGTCGGATTCCCTACAAGTTCGTACGGAGGCGGTACTTACCACTTAAGGACCCCAAAAGATTGCCCACGTTTTGGCGCGTAGACAGCACGGCGGGTTGTGCCCTTAGCTTAACTCTTCGTGAAGTTTGCTTTTGCTTCGACATTCATCATTTCCAAACGTAATAGACCCACCTTGCTTGGAAGATTGCTAGTTAGATTGGCATCTTAAACCGAACCCCTCGTTGTGCGTTTGACCGACGTCAAACCCTAGATCCAATATAATATCCTTTTTATGTAAGATAGTCAGACAAACTCTGACCATTTTATGTTTTATTGCTTGGAAAATTGTCAATCACTATATAAAACTTTCCGGCAATATTTTTAACGTCCTCCGTGTCTTTTGCAGCTTGTATTCTTGCAACATCAGTCTGATCTAAGGTAGGCAATATGTTTCATTCCTGGAGATTCCTTTTAATGGCTTTGCTTATCATTCTAC
>NC_049992.1:7656352-7751606 GCF_000003815.2 Branchiostoma floridae | reverse complement strand
AATACTTAACCCAGCACGTAGAATTGGCATGAAATATACGACTAAGCACTTTACTGTTTATATACCAAAATAGAACAGTATCCATTTCCCCATTTCACACACCATTGGTTGAAGACCGATTTCCAAATTCCCAAGGAAACGCAAGTTTTCGGTTAATGTGGTTTTCTAAAGTTTTTTTGGAAAACGACATGATGTACGGAACATATAAGTCAGCATGATTCAACAGCAATCTTGAATTTCTGGTGGTGACCTACAACTCGTGTAAAAGTATAAAGAACCGTTGCATTATCGCCCGGATCACACACGTTCACAAAGAAAACGTACACATGATCACATACTCACAAATACACATATACACGCGCGCGCGCGCACACACACACACACACACACACACACACACGCACGCACACACACGGATCACCATTGCTGATAGCATGGAAGTTTACATTTGCCGCGCGCACACAGTCCTTGCTTCAAATCTCTCCCCACCCATCGAGGTGAGGAACATTTTCCTGCACTTCTCCGGGAAACGCGCCAGAATCGATGTACATGCGCGAGGAAGTCATCCGTAACGTCAGCTTTTCCAGACCCGCAGGGCAGACTTGGCTTTGAACCTCATCGAAATGAGAGGGCCGTGTTTTCAATAAATCTCCCTAGATGCTACATACCCATAGGGAATCTTTCTTTGTACTATCTCGAAGTCTCGGCAGAAATTCATCTGTTTCGTGAAGCCCCGCTGTAGAATGTGGGTGGTATGTGACGATAGGCGCTGAACGGTCGATAAGACAGACGGTCACATTGGTTTTGAGTGAAGAAAGCTCAAGACACCGCGAACCCAGAAGGAATCTTTCTTTTTTTACCGTATATTTCTAAGTGTTAGCAGAAGTTGACCTATTTCGTGAATACCTGTTGTAGAATTTGTACAATATGTGACATAGACAAGAACTATGATTTGGATATGAAGACATGAAAAGTGGTAGCGTTGGCTTTGAACTCAGCTATAAATGCATTGAAAACAAGAATGTCGATATTTAAAAAGAATTACAAAAGACTGGTAACGTTGGTTTTGAGATGATGGGAACTAAGCTCAATGTACTCTCAGTCCAATGAGCTTTTTATCAAAAGACGCAGGGAAGAACTAGAATGTCGATATCCAAGACACAAAAGACAGTAACGTTTAGCTTTGTGCTAATACGTACAAAGCGGTTTGAACTCTCTTATGTCCCAAGACTCCACAAAGCCAGAAAGAAATTTATCTACTTCGCGACGTATTACTGTAAGATGCGCTGAAGAACAACAATGTCGATATTATTTTTAAAAAATTGCTGTAACCTAGACTTGGAGCTCTTGGGAACAAAGCTGATTATGTTCTACATCCCCGAAGACAAGCCGATTATGCTCTTCAATTCACAAGCCCAAAAGGAAATTTATCTATTTCTTGCAGCCCTATTGAACAACTGCAGACAGAACGGCTCTTAAGAGCAAGAATGTCAATACGAAGAGACACCAGACAGTACCGTTACATCTCAGGGTCACCTTGGGGAACTTAAGGTTTGAAAGAGTTGCGTTTCGAGGAGGCTGGTGTGGAATCAGCAGTCCATTCAGTCTGGCCAAAATTGATTTAGGAGGACGGAAATGAAATAATGTCAAAGCAATGAATGTCACGACTGTCTTTGCAACGACCAGAAAAGTCAAAATCAAATTGAAAGTCAACATTTCCAAGCCAATGTAGGTGATTTCCCTCGCGGCCTATGCTTTCCACTACATCTTTTTGGTCTCACCGCTTTTGCCATGCGTAATACCCCACAAAGCGTATTACCCCTCAAAGCACACCTACCAAGCAAAGTAGGGGCATCTTCTCTGGATAGTTTTAAAGAACGCTTGCAGATAGATGTGCAAAAGTTAGGTGTAATGAGTCGTTTGGTGTAATATAACCAGCTGCTGCCGCGCCGCGTGCCTGCGAAGCTGGTGTGTTACGCCAAAGGACGGTTATACCGGCTATATAGATACAGATACAAAAGAAATTAAAAAGACAAAACAAATGCCCCGTGTGAGGATCGAACTCACGACCTTGAGATTATGAGACTCACGCGCTGCCTACTGCGCCAACGAGGCAGTTAAATGAACGATGCAGCAATGAAAATATGATTTCTTGTCAGCATAATTTCATATGGAAAATCCAAAGAGTTGTCATCTAATCGTTAACACAAGTACAAGCTAAAGCCCCGGTTACACATATCCAAACATGGCTGACCGATCTTCCCCCAAAGCATGATTGGGAGTGGTTTAGGAGCTACGCTGTTTGGTTGCTGGTTGGTGTTCGGCTGATATTTTGAGAAAAAATATTGTTGTATATAGACGGAAGGTCGACTGGAATGGGTTGGTAGGTGGTTGGTTGGTGGTTGTAGTCAGTAGTTGTCAATGGGTGGTTTGAGAGTCAAATTTCCCTCTAAGTCTAAAACTGGTCAGACTGCTCCCGACTACCGCTAAACATCATCCACCTTGGTTTTCCCTACCGCTACCCACCTGCTAAATATCATCAGGATCCAACCAATGCATGTCGAGTTATGCTGGTCACATACATGCACAGACACGCATACAGACAAACTTCTTGACCAAGGTAAAAAAGATAAAGACACTGTGACAAAGAATCCGCCATCTGGACATCTTCCAAACTTGTTTACCCTATTGGTAAACGCGCTACGACTCAATCACGTATAGCTACCTAAACCAAAATACAACACACGTTGCCCTTAGCAACGTAACCGAACATTCCACAAAGGCCATCACGTAAGTACAGCCATTTCAGTGACTGGACCGTCACAGGCTAAGAATAAATAATGCAAGTAATGTACTTGTAGAAAAAGAAAGATCAATTTGAAAAGCATTAAATATCCGAAAGACCAGGACTGCATCGGACGTATATACCGATAAGTGGACGGTCGTAATGCCATGAAATAGGGTACTACTAGATGGTCATCTGGTCATAGCCAATGTAATAAAAGGGGGGCAATAGAGTCGATTATACCTGTAGTTTATGTAGCTAGGGAATGGGAATATTTTGTGAAGAACACGTAACAACAGTCACTGTCCATCTATAAATTTTGAAACTTCTCCTGAAGTATTATGTGGTCAATGTTGCAACTGTATAAATGGACAAATTATATTGTTTGGGCCAAACTTTTTTTATTCGCAATCTCGTATCAGTTAAGGTGTGCCAAGAGGTTGGTTGGCCTTACTATAAATTCTGTGAGACAGTGTTAAGTTCCATTTAACTTTAAAACTCCATATCTCTATAACAATAACTATGGAATTGATTATAGTTAATGTTAAGATATCACAGAACATTTATGTGATTGGCTTGATAACCTTAACTGTGTGTGTAAGAGCAATGGTAGATATAAGGTTTTACACTAAATAGCGTTTTGGAATTCTCAGTGTCTTTCCAAAAGTATAAAATGACCAGTACTCTGCGTCCAACAGTATAGTTATTGAGCTTTGGTACCACGATTCGTGTTTCGTTTCAACAGCGCAGATCACTCACAACGGAACATCATTAGACTTGTCAATAAAAACAATAATCCGGCATATCCTGGAGCCTAGTACAAGACTTTTACAGTAAAATCGGTTGCTGGCAATGTCCCATATCCGTTAACATGGTAGTGTGTACAGAGATGGATGTACCACTGGAGATTCTGTTGTAAATATCCCTGGGTCGGCCAACCACCTGGCGCACTCAACCACTTCCGGTCATTGGCGATCGTTCGTTCGTTCGTTCGCTCGGATCCTTGTAATGCCTGGCGGCACACAAGGCGGCAAGTTTCCTGGCTACGTCGGATGAAGGTTAGACATCCAGATAATAAGATACCCAAAAAAAAGCAGGTACTCATTCAAGCAACTGGTTGTGATTTTGGAAACGGCCAGACGTTTCAGACAGCCATTCGGTGTCTTTCGTCAGTAACTGCCTGCTGTTTAGCTTTAAGGCCTACGTCACATTTCCAAACCGTATAAACCATACGTCGTTTTCATAAACATCCTGACCGGGCCCCCATTTGGAATTGTGACATGTAAGTAGGTATATTTTTTCAGGAGATGTTGCTACCCTCCCCCATTTAACATGTTCACGACACCTTTTAAAACGTAGGACCCCATTCAAACGTCCCTTCCGAAAGATTAGCGCAGCCCCAACCAAGCTACTCTTTCCAGGTTTGAACCAAGGTCTTTCCGGTGCCAACTAATTGGAACCAGGAGATACATTGTAAGGCTGCTACCAGTTGAGCTACAGGGGCATCCCTAACCCCTGTTATAAGCCACATTAAGACATCCCTGGCTATGTTTATGGTAGTTTGTATAGCTTAAATGATATGCCCAACACATCTATGTAGCTTCCGCCACAAATATCACCATGCATTAACCTTAAAATCCTTTTCATTTTCATGGCTTTAGAAACGAGTGTAGACGAGACTGGCGCCAACATGTTCCGCTCTAAACTTTCTTTTCTACGCTGTCCACTAGATCCGATCTCGGTCAGCGCGGCACTAAATTAACCGCCGGAGCGAAATTGAATAAGTCGGGCTTTCTGTCAATGCCTTTTCGGTTGCATGCGTTCATTAATCGATTACTTTTAGCCGCCCAGACAGAAAACGATTAGGGTCCAGACGTGGAAAAGGGAAAATGAGATCCGTTACTGAATGAAGAGACATTTTTTTAAACAACCCTTGTTTTACTTCCACCGACGTAATCACTGTATATACCACCGTTGACGTTTTTGGTTGACTTCTGGCCACTGTTTTTGTTAATGACGCTTCGGTTTATTTGTGTATATTGTTTGTTGTCCTTTGGTTGTCTTCTACTCCTTCTGAATGTTACACGTTTTGTTTTGTTATGGCACCCTTGAAAATCAACCCCCAATACGTTGAAGTGGCTACCCACCTGTCTGAAGATTAATAAATAAATGAATAGATATAAGTAAATACCTGTATATAAGTAAATACTTGACGTTTGAGACGGAATCTTTAAGCAGCGACTCCTATAGTATTGCCTTTAAGAAGATGACAGGCGGTCACTGAAACGTCCGTGAAATAAAGCAGTGGTTGTAAATAATGCTCTTCATTTGATATGCCTATTGTATTTCCTTTGACTGGGATGTTTAAGATTTGCACCACAAGGATTGTCATAATATGACAAATGATGAAAATCCCATATGACTCATACTACGCCCTCGTCTTTACTAGCTGAAAATTGATTGTGGTCTAAATTACCAATAGTCGATGAATGAGTAATTCAGGTAAAACATAGAAAGTGATGACGATACAATAAGGATAATCAAATGATTAATGATATAGAATAAAATAACTGAGTATATGAAGCCATTACAGGGGGCTAAGTTGCTTATGAGATGGATTTTCATGGCACTTCTGAATATCAGTAGGGGCGAGCCTGAAGCCTGTGCAGCCAGCACATTATGCAGCATTAACTGTAAGTGAGGTTGGCTAAAATCTAGCGTTAACGTAGCCCTGTGAAAATCTATCCGCTATCGAAAAAGCATTACATGTACGTTTCGCCTCTTGAATAGTAATTACGCTTCGGGGTCTACCTGGGTTACCGTATTCCTTACATCATCACAACCCACTGTTAGGGTGTTTCAAGCAGAGATTACGGTGGTTGCTGCGATTTTTTCAGCTACCAAATTCCAGGGGGAGGTGGGTAACTGAAAAAAAACCCCACACTAGTACTTCCTTGACCGTAAATTCTGTTTGTAGAATATCTGTTACGGGAAGAAGCTTCGTTATGTTTATCTATTAGACAACCATTTGGTTTACTGGCTATATGACTTTGAGATAAAAAAAAGTTGTTAGTGGCAGTTTTATTATTGTTGTAGACAATAAGCCGGTTCAGGGATTGAGCTGCGTATGCGCAGCGAGCTGCATTGTGGGTAATATATCAAAGTTGAAGGTTCTTGAAACATAAATAAAATTCGTCGGGTCATATATTATCCCAACCTATTACAAAGGAAGAATTATTATCAGTTATTGCACTTGTTTTTGTCATAGTTAATTTCAATTTCCAGCGATGGTTCTAATATCATCAATTAATCTGCTCCTTGATCCGCTGAGTTCACCTCCACTGTGTTTCCCACATTCCAATGTTTATTAAGAGAGAAAAGAATATGAATATCGCACGCCAAAGAGCAGTTACTCAAGCAACTGGCTATGATTTTGGAAACGGTCAGACGTTTCAAGTAGCATCCACTAATTTTCGTCAGTGACACTGAAGAGATCTTGTTGGAGAGGGCTTTTCTTTATTCTAGCTGTGACCTCTCCAACAGGATATCTTCAGTGTCACTGACGAAAACTAGTGGATGCTAGTTAAAACGTCTGATCGTTTCTAAAATCATATCCAGTTGCTTGAGTAACTGCTCTTTGGAGTATCTTATTACCTGGATGTCTAACCTTCATTGACGTGATATGAATATCTGTCTGTTAGGTCAAACTAGCCATTGCAGACAGTAACTGTCGATGGAGCCAATACGTCAGACCCCTGACGTGTGCATCTGTACTACATTCGGTAACAGTAATTACCGTAAATGGACCCTATTGTAACCTCTAGTCCTAGAGGACTGAGTATAAGAACCCAACAAAAATAGCTATAGATGGGCGTTAATACATTAGGCAAGAACGGTAAAAGCACTCACATGGCACACAAACCTTCACCTTAAAAGTGTCGAAGATTCACATTTCGTCAGACAGTAATTATGAGATTGTAGCAACTGTTATAATTAGAGGTAAGCATAATGGTTGGCACTCTACACTGCATGGATCCTGCATGAAATATAACGTTATATAATGTCATTGTTTCAGAATGTAATAAATCATGAGTAAAGCAAGGGCGTTATTGGGTAAAGGTAGCGTTTTTTTCTTTCGTAAAAGTATGATTTACGTATACTTAACGTACACGTAAAGATCAGATTTTGGGTATACGTAGTGCAGGTCATACGTTCACCACCAGTAGTAATGTGAAGGAACAACTCCTGCATGGCAGACATAGGAACATATATTTTAAAATGCTTAGACCCTAGAAATTCCTCCAATGATTGTAAAAGCCTCCAATGATTGTAAAAAAAAAGCTTATCCCATACTACTCACTCCTGTATCAGTTAGATTAAGCCCTAATATCTACGGCATCATAACTGCGCTCACTACGAAAGGCTTGCATTGGAAGCTAAATACAATTAAACATTATCATATAAGTACCTACTGGTTGTGGCAAATAATTCCCATTGTATGCTATTATCATATATACATTTGTAATTAGTGCCTCATTTACATAACTTCTAAGCAAATGCGACAATAGCCTCCTTAGTTTCTTTTGTTTGGGTCTGTGTCCTCTCACCGATAAATCAATATGATCGGATTAGATCTGATATTTGGTATATGTTGGTAGTTTAAAAGGGTCTTCATCGACTACGATGGACAACTTCGAGTTAAAGAGGGTATCCAACACCGGTACCTTAATTACAAACGCAAACACCATGAATATTTTACGGAGGTTTGTATCCTATGTACAGACTCTTGAATCTTCAGTAACAATGATGGTAAGTGGCAATTCATGCCTTCCACCTGGCAGTCTTCTACTTGATTGCTTAGAAAGCGTCATATTCCCTTGGTACTTTTCCTACATGACTTGGGTCCCATTTAGATTTAGTATCTGATACAACATCAAGCCTTTTAAAGCTAACTACGATGGCGGTTGGCAATTCAAGGATCATGATAGCCATCAACCTAAATGGCGAAAACCTTTCTTCTGCTTTAGTAGTTCCCCAATGTGGCTTGCAAGTGCGTTATCTGATGGATATTTTGCAGTTTGAAACCATTGATGATGACATGTGATTAGAATGTTTCTGAAAGCTATCAACCTATATGGCGAAAACCTTCCCTTTGTGGTAGTATTTCTATTATGCGGCTTGCATAGGTGCTTTCTGATCGACATTTTGAAGTTTGCAGTCATTGAAGATGGTCTGCAATTCAAATGTCACTGATCAGCCATAACCCTAAATGACTTAAGTCTTTCTTTTGCAGTTGTACTATACTATATGGCTTCCAATTTCGTTATCTTGATGGACATTTTCGTTTAAAGTCTTTGGTGATGAGTTGCAATTTCAAAAGCTCTTGACAGTAATAAGCCCAAATGGCCGAATCACCCCTCCTACAATAGCCCGTCTCCCCTATGACTTAGGTAATGCTTGAGTTATCTGATTGAAATGTAGTCAATAAAAGTCAATGAGGATAACTGGTGATTCGGTGTTCCTGGCTGGCATCAAACATCATAGTTTTTAAGCCGTTTCTTTTCGTAAGGTGAAAAGGTCTGCTGTCATTATGGCGTGATGACATTTCATGGTACGTTAAAGTCGTTACGGTGAAAATTTTTCCTAGACCAAATAGACAGTTAACAAATACGTTGTACCACACATCACGCATTAGCAAGCAGTGAAGGAATGCAACGGGAGCCAAGAGATCTCTCAGAAACTAGCTTTAATGATGACATGGAAAGTATCGCCAGATGTGCCTATGTAAATATTAAATGTCTCTTTGTTTGATAGATTGATTGTTTCCTTGCTTGTTTATCAAGTCTGTAGTTGTCAACTGACTTAAATGATAGCAAAGTATCGACATATACGTATTTGTAAATGTTTGTTTGTTTGTTTGTTTGTTTGTATGCTTGATATATCACTTATGTTACAATTTTAAGACCATATATCCGTGCACAAAACTAAGCGCTTACCAGCAACAAGCTTTCGATCAGTCCTCTGATCCTTTTCAAGTTGAAATGACCCAGAGCCTAAGTCATACATCCGGAACGGAAGTGTGACGTCACCAAAGGGTCAAGGGTGCTTGGCAGTCGGTATCAGCCCCCGTCTCTATTGAGGGAAGGCTGGTGGGCTCTGATGTAGATGGCCTCTTTTGAGTAAGTAATTCTGTTCGGAATCAAGTATATTTACCGCTGTCGAAATTCACCCTAGTTGTGACTTTTAACATACATAAGAACGATGTCCCATCTGTGGTTTTGAAATGTTCTGTTGTAAAAGATATGGACAAAATTCTTATGCAAAGTTTACCAAACGAAGCATCCAACAAAAACCGTGAAAATTCTATCGTAACTACAATATATACCACACCTCCTGTACATGCCTGATAACACACTGTACCTGATGAACCTATTTGGCGAAGGGTTACAAGTTATCTAACAGTTGATTTTGCTCTGATCATTGATAGATGCAAGCAATTCACCAGCCAGTCTGATAGCCCGGAGTCTTGCGTATGCACATTGCATTCTTGGACAGTGCTCCCTGGCTGTAAATATCTTTACTCTTTCAAATCTGCACCGTCTATTTTTAACGTGAACCTCTTAACGTGAACCTTGATCATTATAAAAGTGGTTACTTACCAGACCGAGGCTTCTGTATCTGCAATCGTACTTTAAAGTCCCCAATCGATAACTGCTTATAAAGGGTCTCCTTCGTTTAGGTCACAGGAGGTTTAGGAAAAAGGAGGCCTTGGCAAATAGTTCACGGGCTGTTTTTTTTGCACTTTCGGGTGTGACCCCTTCGTGGCCCAGTGAGACGCTCTGTGGTTACCGGGCCATTTTTTGCCCGGCCGGGCCCCGACTTTTTAAAGATTATAATCAACCCGGGACACGGCAACAAATAAAAGCCGGGACAAATTTCTGGCTTTAGAGCATATGCACCCCCCTCCCAATGTCCGCAGATTTTGCTGTGGCATAAGATAGTATCATAAACACGGAAAACATCCCTAGACGATCTTCGTTCGCGAAGCAAAGCCAGGAGAGAAAGATAGTATCATAAGCTGGGGAAGAAGTTAAGCCAGCGAAAGTAGTTCATTGGCCCCCGCGAAGCCAATGAACCCCCCTTTCCACTTCTTGACTGCAAATTGCTTTATTTCTTACGGATAAGCTTTGGAGTCTATTTTTACTTGCGCTTAATTAGTTCAGACAAGCATTAGATAACTTTGGACAGCTATACCCAGCCGACACAAATGCGCCTCTGGGCAACCTCTTCATTGCAAATTGCTTTATTCCTTCCCGCTATGCTTTAGAAACTATTTTTACTTGTGCTTAGTTCAGGCAAGCATTACTCCCCATTAGATAACTTTGGACAGCTATACCCAGCCGACACAAATGCGAATCTGGGCATCTTCTTGACTGCAAATTGCTTTATTCCTTTCGACTAGTCTTGGAGTCTATTTTTATCTGTACTCAGTTCAGATAAGCATTAGATAACTTTGGCCAGCTATACCCAGCTGACATAAATACGTATCTGGGCAACCTCTTGACCACAAATTGCTTTATTTCTTACGTATAGACTTTGGTGTCTATTTTTTACCTGTACTCAGTTCAGATAAGCATTGAAATAGACTGTGATCATGAACTTCTGTATCTGCCATCGAGCGCGTGGCTTCCAGTCAGTAACTGCCTATCAAAAGTTCTCTTCAGGCCGCAGAAGGTAAATCGTATGGATGACATCTTCTGCAGACTAACCCTAATGCGAGAAAGAAAAACATGATGAGTAAGAAAACAAGATGGCTAGCTAGATTTTCAAAATAGACACCATAAACATTGTGACAAGAATTGAAGCGACAAAACGTGATCATCACAGCCATCAAGTTTTATATGTCTCTATTCAAGAGGTGCACCAAGTGACACTAGTGTGGCAGACTGGCATCACTTACCAAGATGTCAAGTACAGTTATAGCTAGAACACATAGGTGCAACTTTAACCTACAAACTAGTTTTACTTCTACAACTACGGTCATGGCTACATGTGTCACGTCACTAGTGCCACTTCTACAAGTACAATCAAAGCTATAACACTACATGTTGTGTCATTTGGTGCTTTCTCGTCCTGTTGACCATCTTTAAAGGAGAAAAATTCTTTTTTTTTTCAAAATGTCATCCTTGAAATTCACTTGTCGTGGCCTTAGCTACATATAGATAGAAAACGTTAAAGCCGATCTATCTGCAGGAGTTAGATACCGAGGTTTAGGTGGAGGAGGTCATTCGAGGTGAGGTAACTTGTGCAAATCAAGAGATTGGGTAATACCTTGATTGCCAATCGCGCTTTCGGGAATTTAGAATCTTTACCGGAACATAATCCAGACCATAGCGGTCATTTGAAACGCCTTCATTATAACGTGTCCTGGACGTATCTAGTCTACATGCCAGGCTGACGATGGTCTGCATTTTGATTACGCTTTTTTGCTTATCAAAAATTGTAAGGACATCGCCCCCATGGTCGTAGGTCGTGGTCACATAGGTCGATCGCTATAAACTTCGGGCGTTTTTTTTTGGGGGGGGGGGGACAAAAATGTACGTCTCCTGAAAAGTTCAACTGTCTTCGTACACAAAATGCTGTTTTGGATCCATATCGGCGGTTGGTTATTTCAAAGCCTACTTGAAAATCTATGACATCAAAATCGTACGACGATCGCACGACCTATGTGACCACGCCCGTAGTCACCACATCAGAAAACGTTCCGTAATCAGCATTTTAAGTTATGACAATCTAAAAAAAAAGGTCACAGAGCCTGAATTTCGAGGCTACGCCGCATCTGCGGTCATCCGTGAAGCCTCCAATCAGTAACTACTTATCAAGGCTGAGAGTTACGAGGCCGTCCGCTTTGAGTTCATTAAGCGCGCTCAACCGCTGAGTACGCTACATATCAACCCTTCCCAACGAGCCCGGCCCGCCATGCGACCGAGATAGCCCAGATCACTTCGTGATTCAACAGAACATTAACTTCACGCTACAGTGTCCGTCATTGTCACGTTTTTACGATTTTTAGATATATTAAGCTCGAGGAAGAACTGAACGTTGCGCAAATAGCTGAATTGGACAATTTGTCAGACGTTGCGTAGAAATAATTCTGTTTTCTTACTACGTGATCAGCCTTCCGGTGTTATGTATTTGAATCTGTATTGGTTACGCATATAGGGGTGGGTACCGGTAGGATGTACTGGTACAAAACCGTTTTTTTTCTTGTTGGACCGGTCAACCTGAAAAAATCAGTAGACCGGATTTTGGACCGATTAGAAAGTAGCGAAATGGACCATTGCTTTGAGTACCGACCATTCACAAGTTTTCACAAACAATTAGTTACAGGTACGGACCTTGCCCTGATCCTCTGGAACTGAACCGGACGTGTAACTGAATTTTCTGTACCGGTACCCACCCCTAGTCAGGCGTTAGGTAGAAATGGCGATTCTATTTTCTTTCTATGTGATCAGCCTTCTGTATTGGTCACAGATCTAGGAATCATTAACAAGACAGCATCTCAAATGTGTAAGTATGGAATAGAGTCATACGAAACATCGATATCAGTCCGTACGAAGAACCACAGCTAGAAAAGAAAGCTGATCTGGTACGGCCACGTATCGCGGTCATCGGGACTCGCCAACTCTGTCATGCAACAGGCCAGGGAGGAAAAAGAGGTATAGGCAACAGAAAAGATGGGAGGACTCTATAACGAGTATTGGTTCGAGAATATCACAAGTACTGTTGCATTTTTTTGACCACACAAAACATACTGATCTAAAGATCCAACATTTGATGGCAGTTTGCGATGATATGTGTTTTACCACAAATGTGCCATGACATTTACTACAGATTCTCTCATTTTGCTGTAGCTATTATTTTTACGACAGGCTGAAAGCGACTTCTCGTTTTGCAACAAATTTATCACGAGGTTCCATAACCACTGGTTTTTACTGTCCATCTGTTATAAGGAGTATCATATACTGTACTAAGTATCTTATATCAGAAAATCAATATGCGCGTGCGTATGCTATCCATAAAAGCACTTTCTGTTGGCTGAAGGAAGCCCATACTGTTTGGCAAAATATGGATAATCTCTATTATGTCGGATGTACTATGTAAGAACCAATGGTCAATGAGAGTAACAGCCCTATGAAAACGCTGTTTATATGAGTGGCGTCGACTGACCAAATGGTTGGGCAGTGAATCTAGAGGGATGGCCTCCACCTTCCAATATCGTGTCCTAGATACAACCCACTGCACTTAAGGCCTCAAAAGTCTATCCGTGGGACTATTTTTTATATTACCGAACAATTTTCTTTTATCTTCTCGTTCTAGCACCCAGTGCCATCTACTACTCACCATTTTCTGGTACATAACTTTCCGCCAGGAATTGAAAACATATTAAAGTGATAATGCAGGGAAACTGTCGATGATACAAAAACAGCTGCAGCGTGAAAACTTTTAGCAACGTATCTATCTACACTGGTACTTTAAAATTCTGATGTGTCCTGCCATATGCCCACTTTACATCCGCCCTACATCATGTGGTATTAAGGGATAATGCTTTTATTAGTTTCCTACTCCTGTGTCTGCCAAGGACGCGTATTGGGAAAATCAAAGGAAAACTCATTAATCTGTCTAAAATCATCGCAGGCCCCTCTCGTCCCTATTCTATAACTCAACATAATCCCACAAAGACATCATCAAATTGCATGGCCCAGTCTGGCGCATTGAGGTTGGGCTGCTTTGAGTTAACTTCTAAGCTGAAAACTAGCTAATATCTATAAATAGTAAGGATAAATTCGTAGTCCGTATGCGACTAGATAAATCCTGTATCATTGAATACATCTGCCCTAGAATACATCTTCCCCGTATGTTTAGAACTGTCTTAAGAAGCGAGAAGAAGTTGAACTTGTACATACTACTAAGTTTCTGTAAATGTAGTAAGATGCCACATTTCTTATACCAAATTGTGCCTTATCGCTACGACCTGTACTTAGCTTGTTTGAGCACAAATGTACAATAAAGATCTTTCATTCATTCATTCATTTAATGCGTATCATTGGAAGGCTCCATTATCTTTTTGAAATAATCGAGGCCCCTATTCTAAGATACTTAAGTCCCTTCATTAAACTTGTATGGCCGAATACGGCAGCGTTTTGGGGCTGTTTCGAGCTACGGTCAAAGTTTACCACAGTTTTATGTTACACTAACATATTAGCAACATCAAGTAAAGTCTCACTAATCTTTCGATGATGATGATGATGTTCCCGTTCTTCTCCTATCTGTAAAATAACCCCGCACTAAGTCATGCAATGGCTATGAAGCTCTAAAAAATACTACTGTAGCAATGCGAAATGCAGTCTGTCTGCCCCAAATACAAAATAACTAGATGACTTTCAGGCCGTTGAAAATACCATCTTGATAGCTTCAAAGGGGGGGCTCAGAATGGCTTCAAGGTCACCCGGATCAACATCACCATCGGAAAGTGACCTCTGGGCTATAGTTTGAAAATGTCAGAGGAGACGTCATGTTGTTTTGCATTCCTACAGCGATTGGTGAGCGACTGGTATCAGATTGATAAATGGGGAGAAGGGCAATCTGAAAGGTCGCATGGCCATCCTGCTAGGTCATGTATGACCTACAAACATGCATTATGCTCTCTCGCTGAACCCATATCAAGAACGCACTCAACTGGCAGGACATTCATTCACGCAACAGTTACTGCCTGTAGCAGGCATCCGGACATGGTGGTCAGAGGCATCCGGCTGAGAGTGGCCTCCATCCAAGATTCTAAGACTTGGACCACCTTCTGAATATGCAAGAGCACTAGAGTACAATGTAGAGCCTTAAAATCTATCATACTTATCATTTCTATTCGTGGCTATTGTTCATTTTGACAATAGAAGAAAACAGAGTTGCCAGTGTCACCGAGTTCAAAGCTACCGGGCCAGGCGGAAGAAAACAATGGCACGTTGTGCATGGCAATGGGAAAACAACTTGGAGTACATTATAACATTCATCCGCAAGTTTATCGAGCAACACGATTTTCAACGTTCTTCCCCCATTGCTTGTAGAGACGCAATATAGCCCGGCAAATGGTTTAGTAGTTTCTTGCATGTTATACCGGTCGACCTGAAAAAAAAATCAGTGGACCGGATTTTGGACCGATTAGAAAATGGCGAAATGGACCATTAAGAAAAGTATTGGACTTCGAATTTCACCACTAATTTATCTTTTTTATGTCTTTCATTCTTCTTCTTCCCATACAGACTGTATATTTGTTTTGCTTTGTTTACAATCAGCCCAGGACATGAATTTGCAAGTCATTATAACCTACAAGTGTAACAGGAACTCTTCTACCGGGTATACGCTAAGTCCTCCATAGTAAAAGAAGGGAATCTGCTAATGCAACATCTTTAATCCCTGATGTATGCACATCTAGATACCCAGGTGCTCAAGACATTCTTGAGAAGCGTCAGTAACACTTTTTTACGTGGCGCTCTTAGACTAACAGTACTCATTGTAGTTGATCTTTCCTACAGAACAGAATAAGACATATACATTACAAACAGTTATCGGCAACAAAGTCGATCCCATCATGACCTGACGGGCGTTTAAATGTCATTTTGATTGAGCCAACGTTATGCCTTTTCCCAAAGGTGTCGTCCTACTTTTACACTTTGTTCAGTATCTCAGGAAACCTAACTTTGAAGCCAGAAATGGGTAATAACTAGGGGTGGGTACCGGTACGGTGTATCGGTACAAACCCGGTTTTTCGTATTGGACCGGTGTGACAGCGATCTCGCCCCCCCGGGGGCGAAATCACTAGCGATCTCGCCCCCCCGGGGCGAAATCACTAGCGATCTCGCCCTCCCCGGCTAGTGATCTCGCCCCCCTACCTCGCCCCCCTTTAGCGATTTCGCCCCCCCCCAAAAAAACGGGTTTACATGACATTTTAGAAGTTGATTGGTATAAATCACAAAATGCAGTTTCAGAATGATATAAGTACACGAGTTTGATACATAACTCCATTCATAGTATCAATATTAACGTAATTACATGGTAATAAGATAGTTGAACTTGTTTCAGACAAGGAGGGTTGGGTCCCTTGTAATCCAATTATTGCATATACCTGAGTCTTGACATAAGATGTATTTCATTGTATTCACCTGTCCTCAAGCAACCTATATATCTCCAATATGAAGTCTCTACCATGAAGTGACCACAAAATAACTATGTAATGTCTTTATTAATTATGCAAATATTCGGTATTAATTAGAATAACGCACATTTTGGTATATGCACCTGGCCAAGGGATATCTTCACCTCCAACATGACTGTTTTTTCTAGTATTTAGGAACTGATGCATTTACCCGTGTTTCTTAAGACTGGTACTTTACCAGTGTTTGTGTAGCATGTAGCAACAGCTATATCAACTTGCGCGTAGATAGTGTTTATAATGAGAAACTATTATTCACGTGTGTTTTTGTTAGTGCTTTGGAAATATTTCCAGCACAAGAAAGAAAACACTGTGACAAATTGAAAAAATATAGCTGACGTATTCCGTACCATGCATAGACGGTGTTGATTTATACGTTCGCAGTAGCACTGTTTTTATGCTACCTCAGCTGCAAAAATTGTCTTTTTCATTTCAATGTTATGTTTGCACCGAACAATATAGTATCGACTTTCGAGGTATGACATCTTACGGTACGGTAATAAGGTGCCATATAGGTACCAGGTAACACACCATATACATTACTCCCCAGGTGCAGTATAGTGCCAGGTAGCGCACCTGTAATATGTAGTAACCAGCTGCTTTGGGGGGGGGGGGGGCGAAAACGCTAAAGGGGGGCGAAAACGCTAGTGATCTCGCCCCCCGGGGGGGCGAAATCACAGGGGGGGCGAGATCGCTGTCACACCGGTCCAGAAAACCCGGACCTGAAAAATTCGGTGGACCGCACGTTGGACCTATTGGAAAAACAGATTATTTGATCAGACATTTACACGTTGGGGGGCTTAACGTTTGAAGAAAATAGCAAGAGCGAAGTAGAGTCGAGTCTATAGTCATTTCTACCAAGGTCTACAGTCAAACGTACAGAGGCAGTTACATTTGTAGGTTTTTAAAACGCCAGTGGGAGTCGAATACTCCACAAAACACATTTCTTTGCAGGGAAATGGGCCATTGATTTTAGTCCATTCACAAGTTTTCACATACTGAATCAGGTCCAGGTTCAGATCCGGACCTGATCATCTGGACCTGAACCGGACCTGAATTTTCTGTACCGGTACTCACCCACCCCTAGCAATAACATAGAACGTCATGTATCATGTAATACAATTATTACAAACCCACGTTTTACTCGTTCAAAAGTCTAGATCTAGTAGAGAGTGGGCCTCAATGGGACAAGAGAAACATGGCATCTTACTTTTCTTGTCTTGGTCAAGACATGTTGTTTGCTCTACATGCCATATACATAGCCGTCTACTCCAGAGTTTCTCCAGACCATGGTCGGGACCTAGTCGCGAGCAGAGTCATCTCTGGTTGGGACTTGGTTGTCTATTGGTTTGTTTTTACGTCTTTATTTAAGTTTGAAAATGGAAAGTCGGAAAAGTGCATATTCTGCGTGAATGGCATCAGAGTAGCGAACTGTAGCAAGTCTCAAGAATAGGATGGGTTCCTGGCTACTGTAGACCCAGCGGGACCTTCATACGGCAGGTTTTGATGTGTGACAGGGTTTTTTTTTTGTTACCTAAAGTTTCGTCTTCTGTCGAGAAAGAACACGCAAAAAGTTCCGAAATGGAACACAGCTAAACCTCGTATACTGGCCATTTATACAAGATAAGAAAACCAGACCGGACTCCCGTTCTCTCCTCAATGTTTAATACTAAAAGCTTTGATCACCCACAGATAAGAAAGCCACTCAGTATGTGACAAAAGTCTGCCACCGCAAAAAAACGAGGACACCATTTCCGTCATATCTAATATTCATGGAATCCGCTTTTCAGAATATATCTACAAAATTGGTGAAGGGGAAAATGAAAAATCAGACCAAAGAAAAACGAGCTTGTCTAATTCAGGAACCGTTTTCAAGATTAACATTATGTCTCTCCGTTTTTTCATCTATCTGACCAGGAAGTTTTGACCTACTTTCCGTCCACCGCATCAGTATACTTGGGAAGTCAATTTTAGCCAAATCCAAGCATAATCCCACGGTGAACCATTATATAATGAATAATAGAAAAACTTCGGGTTTTGACCTCTTTCTTTCAATCAAACATGATGAAGTAATTTGCAGTGGTCTATTACTAGGAGTCACTGATGCCTCTTGGATCAGTGTGATCAAAGCGAAATTAGTGACTACTAGTAATGGACACAGGTCTAGGGTTCAATTCCCAGCTTACTGCAGAGTTCTCATCCATGACGTGATCGTTTCTGGTAGGGGTGGGTAACGGTTCGGTGTACCGTTTTTTTTTCTTGTTGGACCAGTTTAGAAAAAACATGAACCTAAAAAATTCAGTCGACCGGATGTTGGACCGATTTTAAAATGAACAGATTATACTGGCACTACGGCGGCAGACCTTCACTTGTTTTGAGGCTTATTGGTCCAAGAAGCAAGAGCGAAGTAGAGTTGATAGTAATTCTATCAAGTTTCCACTGTACACTTTAAACTTAGTCTGACTTTAGAACTGTAGCTCTTGTGCTAATGGGAAGAAGTGCTTCAAGTGTGGGCCCTCTAGCGGCTTTATTTGGAACTGCAGGGGAGTTTCCATTACAGCCTTTTGAAACAGGCAATGGATGAATGATCAGATGTTTTTCATGATACACAAATCTTACTAGTTTTCACCACTAGTCTAAAATTATATTTATTTAGTTACGTTTTGCAAAGTGCTCCTTAGTTGCCTTTATGCAGTGCCACATAAAAATTTGATCTTGCTCATATATCATTTTGACACCGCTACATATGCCACCGCTTGAGCTTAATGTGAAAATTTAAATTAATGTTGCTATAAATATTCCTTTTATTTTCCTGTATGCTTCATCTCCTCAATTTTTTCCCCAAAAGAAATTAGGACTTGTCTATAAACCAATGTCTCGGCATAGCTAATTTGCACGGCTATTGAAACTCCATTGTGCTTCATCTTATAAGAGCTTTGACCATTCATGTTAAGCGACATGGACTAGTATGTGTATGTCTAAAAAATAAAGAATCTGTTTTTTTTAAACTATTAAAAATTCATATCATTCCAATCATTCACATGACAAAATAGTAAAAACGAGACAGAGTAGGCCAATACCTTTTTATTTCATTCCATTTTTTACCTGCATGCCTATTCTTTTAATTTCCTTAGCTAGATAAATGGTTAACAATAAGGAATGCAGGTACAAATGTATTAATACAAGTCTATGGACGACAAAACATCACATTTCTAATAGAAACCATATTTGTGATACAGCTGATTCTAGAAAAAGAAGACAGTGCATTGGATATAGGAGAATTCTTTTCCACAACCAGTACTAGGTACTTCCTTGGGTTATGCTTCCATGTCTCTCAGACACCTTCCTCAGAGCTTCTGACTAGAGTTCTGCTTCTCGCCGCTGTAAGTAGCCGACGTAGGTGGCACTTTTGCGGCAAGAAACAATCCCAAATGCCGCATTCATATGGGCGAGAAGCAGAACTTCAGTCAGAAGCTCTGAGGAAGGTGTCTGAGAGACATCGGAATGTAAGCCAGGTAAGTACCTAATGGTTGTGGAAATGAATTCTCCTATATCCTTTATTCTATTTTCGGAAGTAAGACAGTGCATTGTTTCAACCCTTCTTCTGCTAGCTTCCAATGTGACTGATATAAATTTGGTGTACGGATGGGTTGCTAGCAAGGAGAGAGTTTAACCAAACCAGCCATCTGAAATTGAGTTTTGCTTCGTCCAAAGTAAGAATTCCTTGGAAAATCCAAGTTAATGACTATGACAAATAAGAAGATGTAGAAGTGTCTTTAAGCTTCGTAGTCTGGATTCTTCCGCAGGATGACAAACCCTTCCATCACCGGCGTCAGCGTCAAGTCTGGAGAAAACTGGTTAAAGAAAAACTGGACAACAAGGACACAAAAGACACTGAAAGCCAGGAAAGGCTGGATGACGACCCAGAATAGAGGGGTGGCTCCGGGAGAGACCGGTGACCGTCAGGAAAGTCTGTACACGAGGCAAGAGGGCCCGCTGCCCACACTTGCAGCCCCAGAATAGGGGCACTCACAACTATTGCACCAAGTCACTATAAGGAAAAACACCCCTGGGAGCCTCCGAGAGGGGGGGCGGAAGATGGCTCCGTTGGGACGGATGTAAGAACGTCGACTAGGCAACGGCCCCGACAACGAGAAAGAACAACGGCTGAGGCACAAGTAACTTGCAGGTGCGGCAAGGTTTGCAAGAATGAAAGAGGGTTGAGAATTCACCAGGGCAAGATGGGATGCCTGAAAACTCAAAGTCTTGAGCAACGCACGAGAACTTTTGATCTTGGTGAGACGGCGGAGGTCCCAAGGCAGGACGATAACCACAGCCCTAGGGACCACCAAGCAAGAGACAGAGAGCAGCCAGACACCCAGGGGATAGAGCCAGTCCCAGAGGAGAGAGAGAGAATGGAAGAACCCAGTCAAGAGTCAGGAGGGCCAGAAAGACCAGTAGAAACAGAGAGAGTAGGAAGACAGGAGCCTAGGAAGAGTCAGATCAAGTGGCCTCCAAGCAATGCAGATAAAGCATGGGAACAACTAGATGAAGATCTGGAGGGCATCCTTGAAAGTGTTCTTGCGGGAAGCGCGGAGAGGAAGATAGAGGCTATGGCGGAGATGGTCTATAGTGTAGGATTGGAACGGTTCGGTGAAAAGCCATCAGGAGGCGGTAGGAAGAGGTCAGAGCAACCAAATAGAAGAGAGAGGGAAAGACGGCAGATAAGAAAGGACCTGAAGGCCCTGAGTAATAGATGGAAGAGGGCAGAGCAATCGGAGAAAGAGGCCCTGAGCAAACTAAGGGAGGATCTGAGAACTAGGCTGAATAGTCTCAGCAAAGCAGAAAGAACTAGGAAAAAGAGGAAGGAGAGAGAAAGGAGACGAGCAGCGTTTACTTCCAATCCCTTCAGATTCACCAAAAGGATGCTAGGGACAAAGACTAGTGGAAAGCTGACCTGCAGCGTTGAGGAGGTGGAAGATTACCTCAGGATAACTCATGGTGATAGCAATAGAGAGACAGAGATAGGGGACTTAGAAGAGCTACTGGATCCCCAGCCACCAACGCAGGAAATGGACTGTAGTGAAATAAAGTTGGCAGAAGTCAGGGCCATAATAAGAAAGGCAAGAGCGGGGTCGGCACCAGGTCCCAGTGGAACCACGTATCAGGTATACAAGAAGTGCCCCAAACTGACAATACGTCTCTGGAAGCTAATAAGGGTACTGTGGAGAAAGAGGAAAGTACCTAATAGTTGGAAGAGAGCGGAAGGAGTCTTTTGCCCAAAACAAGAGAATGCAGAGTCAATAGGCCAATTCAGAACAATTTCGCTATTGTCTGTAGAGGGAAAAGTGTTCTTTGCAATTATTGCTAGACGACTCCTGAACTACATGATGGGGAACCACTACATCAACACATCCATACAGAAGGGAGGAGTGCCAGGCTTCTCTGGATGCCTGGAGCATACAAGCATGCTGACTCAGATGTTAGAGGAAGCCAGAGCAGGGAAGAAAGACTTGGCAATTGTTTGGCTAGATCTGGAAAATGCATATGGATCCGTCCCTCACCAGCTAATAAAGACAGCTCTAGCCAAGTATCACATCCCAGAACAAGCAAGTAGAGTAATTACCCAGTACCTAGATGGCCTGCAAATCAGGTTCACTGTGAATGGAATGACTACATCTTGGCAGAATCTAGAGAGGGGAATAGTGACCGGCTGCACAATATCTGTGATTTTATTCGTGGCAGCGATGAATCTGCTGATCGAACCGTCGACAAGGCAGAGCCGAGGACCAAAGACAAGATCAGGGGTAAGACAGCCACCAATAAGAGCGTTCATGGACGACTTGACCCTCTCAACAGAAAGCGTGTTGGGGGCAAGGCATATGCTGAGAAGCCTTGATAGAGCAGCAACATGGGCCAGGATGCGGTTCAAGGCAAAGAAGTGCCGTAAACTAGTGCTCAGGAAAGGAAAGCTGTGTGACAAGCTGCAGTTGGAAATCCAGGGAGAGAAGATCCCTTCTGTATCTGACCAACCAGTGAAGAGCTTGGGGAAGAAATTTGATAAGACACTGGCAGATGTGCAGAATGTAAAGGAGTTCAGAAAGCAGGCAGAGGAAGGGCTAAGGAAGATAGAGGAGAGCAACCTGCCAGGAAAATACAAGTTATGGTGCTATCAGTATGGACTTCTCCCGAGATTGACATGGCCAATGACAATGTACAACATTCCCCTCACCACAATGGAACAGGTAGATAAGAAGATCAGCAAGTACATCAGGAAATGGCTGGGAGTGCCTCCAGGCCTCACGAGTGTGGGGTTGTACAGTACCACAGCGAAGCTACAATTGCCCCTAACCTCAGCACTGGAAGAGTACAAGGTGGCAAAAGTGAGGGCGCAGGCAACCCTGGATAATAGCAAAGATGCAATAGTCAGAGAGGCAGGGATTAAGCTGAGATCGGGAAGAAAGTGGTCAGCAGCAGAGGCGGCAGAGAGCGCCAGAAGTAGACTGAGGCACAAAGACATTGTGGGAGTAGTTGCCCAGGGCAGGCTAGGCTTAGGAGCAGGGACAACTGCAGGCCAGAGATGGAAAGATGCTGCTCCCATTGTAAGAAGGAAGATGTTGCAGGGTGAGATTAGACGACAGGAAGAAGAAAAGAGGAGGGCTCAGGCAGTTAGCCAGGGAGTACAGGGAGCCTGGGTAAAATGGGAACAGGCTCGGGAGAGGAAGGTTACCTGGAAGGAACTCTGGTCCTGGGAACCGCTGAGGACACAATTCCTCCTAAAGTCTGTTTATGATCTCTTACCCACCCCAGCAAACCTGAAGAGATGGGGCAAGGAGAGTGAGGAGAAGTGCGTGCTATGTGGGAAGAGAGGGACCTTAAGTCACCTGCTAACAGGATGTGCCGTAGCCCTAGGGCAAGGAAGGTACAGATGGAGACACGACAGAGTGCTGAGGGTACTAGCAGCCGCACTAGAGGAGAAGAGAGTACAGATGAGTGGAAGAAAGCAGAGAAGGCTGAGATTTGTGGAGTTCGTGAAAGAAGGAGGGAAAGGAAAGAGGAGGGGAAAGAGTGCAATAGACGAAGGCTTAGGAATCCTGGCCTCAGCAGGTGATTGGGACCTACGGGTCGACCTGGACAGGAAACTAACCTTCCCAGAGGAGATAACAACGACAAACCAGAGGCCAGACATAGTGATTCTGTCATCCAAAACCAGACAGGTAGTCATCATGGAGCTCACTGTCCCTTGGGAAGACAGGATGGAGGAAGCGTTTGAGAGGAAAGCTGAGAAGTACAACGAACTGAAACAGTCCTGCATTGAGAAAGGGTGGAAAACCTGGTATTACCCCATAGAAGTAGGGTGCAGAGGCTTTGTAGGCCAGTCAACATGGAGAGGGTTAGGAGCTGTAGGGATTAAAGGAAGAAAGAGAAAAGTGGTCACCAAGAACTTGGCAGAAGCAGCCGAGGCGGCCTCAAGATGGCTCTGGATGAAAAGCAAGGAGCACACATGGAAGATCTAACTCACGACAGGTGACGGATTGGCCAACGTCACCGCCCCGCCAACCAGAGGGGGTACTAACAGAGGGGGCGAAACCCCTGGTGAAGGTTGGAAGTTAGCTGATGATGTCGTGGGACAACGCAGTGCAACCAGCTGTTTCAAGTAAGAAGCACGCATGGCCACATTCTGCAACCACTGTTTTACCAAAAGCAAGACCTTCCGCCTTCAAAGTGTTTGCTTCAACTTGTTAGTCATTACTGAAATTACTGCTATTATATCAACCCCCACCCGAAGCCAGAAAACTGACTGTTAGTGTTAGCAATATATTGCATCTTCCTTGGGAAGATAGATAAACTGACAGAATCATTTTGTCTTTTGCTGGATGCAAAAAGGTTAAACACTCATTTTCTGAGAGTACATGTACATTCCCCAACATTATAGTTGTTTTTATTTCTGTCATAATTCTAATTCTGAGGGATACTTGATTTTCTAAATTTATCAGGTCCTCTAATATTTGGGTTTAAAATTGGAAACACTACTAGCAACTACATGTATACTAGATATTTACCCATTAATGTTTTCAGTACGTGTATAAGGATACATTCTTCTGTTGCCAGTTCTGCCCTCTCTCCATAAGCCAGTAGTACAGGTGTAGTGTGGGTCTGGAACCCTGTGATCGTCTTGGGTTTACCTGCCTGGCCTACAACGTCTACAGCCTGGAATAAAAAAAATAGCAATCAATAAGCCAATCAATCAATCTGTCAGTTGGTTGGTTGGTGGTGTCATAACCTCTGTCGACTTCGACAATATATGTGAGTATAAACCCAACCATGGTACAAGATACAAGATCTAGATGACTTTATTGGACATTGCAGTGTTGCCACTGAATTAAAACCAATTCACAAAGTTACAAATGGTGAAACCTCTATAATATCACAGGCATGCAGCACAAGTAACGTGACAGTAACATCAACAATGATTTTTAAAATGGTTTGACAGACAATGAATAGACAAAAGAAATACTGTATACATTGTAATGAAATATGGAGGAAGTCACTGTCCATTCTTAATCTTCAGATGGGTCAGGTACGGTACGCTAGAGTCAAACTACTGTTTAGTCTTGGCTTTACCACAGTTCAGTTCATGACTGTTTTGAGTTACTATGCCAGTGATCTGTAGTCTCTGTGGTGGAAGCTAATCTGCAAACTCAGACTGAGTACATGTATCTCACCTGCCCAACTCTGACAGCCACAGGCAGCGGTCTCATCTCCTCGTCAAAGGTGACCAGCATACGGGGCTGCATGGCAGTCACCAGGCAGTACAGAAGGTAGTGGGACTTCCCGAGCACAACTGGACACAAACAAAACATTAAACAACTGTATCAATGATTTGAACAAATGAACTTGCTAATTTTGCTAGTGATTTAAAGAAAGATATCAAAGTTATCAAAGTATGTACCAGAGTTTGAGCACTGAAACTTCGTGAAAGGAGTAAAAAGTTTGTCAAGAAATAAGCCAAAACAAAAACGACACCGCAGAGCTTGAAATACTGGGTGCATGTGCACCTTGGTGCACCCAAAATTAGAACTGTTTAACAAAATATTTTTGTAGATTTACATTATGTAAAGATATCAAAGGCTTAAAATATCCAATTTATCCATTAAGAAATAAGACAATGTCTGAAGCACTGAAGCTTACTGTTTTTGACATCCAGGAATGATACCAGCACAGCCAGCAATCCTGACAGTGCCACATGGCTCAGGAGGTAACGGTCGCTGTGGTACGGGTTCAAGGTCATCGTGCCCTTTCCCATGTGGGTTAGCCCCTGTAAGGTAAGGGTAAAGGTTAGAGGTCAGGGTCATGAAATTCCTGAACTTAGTCCTACCATCAACAGTTCAAGGTCACATGTCTCAAGGTTATAGTGCCCTTCCCTATCAGAAAGGTCATAAGGTCAAAGGTAAGGGGCCATGGTTTCCTTCAAACTGTGAGTTTGACCTTGAAACTGGTTACTTATTTAAGTACTTAATTGTTACTTGTGTAACCAAGGTACCAAGGTACAAATTCATAGGTTTGAAGATATAGTTTTCAAGGGTATAAATTATGCCTAAGCCAAGTTTCTGAAAAAAAAAACAGTTTACTCACTAAACTAAACTGTTTAGTTTAGTATACATGTACAGAGCATTTGTACATATATAACACATATTTTCCTCTCCGTATGCGCTAGACGTATTCCTGCAAATTTGAAACTGAACAAGAGCCAAGAGAAAGTACATGAAGAGTTTGTGTCCGAACATGACTTCCAACGCCTGTCCAAAGTCAAATGGTAAAGGACCCATCAATAGGACATATGTAATCAACAACTGGGAGCCTGGACAAATGACATTGAACTGCTGCAGGACAAAATGGAACTGATTAGTCCAACAAGATAAGTCAGGCGCAGCATAATTTCATTAGGCCACAACAATTTAATTGTTTTTCGGAATTGCCGACTCCTATTTTTCAAAAGATGAAAAAAAAATTAATCACACCTTTCATTCAGCAATTTTTTGGCTGCGAAGAGAGAGTAATCGGCCCACCCAATTATAATTATATTACATAACCCTTAAGTTAATGGACCTTGAGTGAATGAGTTTGTTTACCCAATTTTTTTCTAAATTCTTCTATTTTTTATACCTTGTTGCTCCATATTCTTTCGGAAAAAATCTGAGAACCAACAATCCGGTACATGTAAATGGACATCAGACGTTGGAAGGCAAGAGGCTCTAATCATTTTGCTGAAGGGTAGACCAGATTGCTTTAGCCTTGTGAGAAATTAAACAGTCTTTCCTGTGGTGAGATTGATGATAGAATCTCATTACAACTCTTGGTAAGTTCACTGCTACTAATTAATGAGAATGCTGTGGGGATTGATGATGTTTTAAATCTGATGAAAAGTTTTCAAGAGCCGACTGTTGAGGTGAACGTTTATAGGAGCAATGATAGAACGATATTTGATTTCTTGCATGATGTCCCAAGCATGAAGCTCAAGGTTATGGATAAGTACAGTGATTTATAAGAGATTAGTAATACCATGATTTAAATTAGCAAATTTGCTTGAAGGTTGTTTTCTTAATGTGTCCTTAGTTCCTAACTTTTCAATGATGACAACTAGTGCTGTGTACCTGTAAGGCTGTATAGCGGACCAGAACTGGAACTGGACTTGCAAAATGTTTATGTTCAGTTTAAAAAAAAATCAAAGTAATGAACCAGTTCCGGACAAAAAACTATCACTTATATTCTAATTTTGTTTAAAACCATCTTAACTTTCATAGGTTGTGAAATTCGCATTGGAAAAAGCATCACTGTTTATTACTGAGCTTTGCAATTTGTGTAACTGACTGCAGGGCTCGAAATTCATTTTTGGCATTAGGTGCACTGGTGCACCCAGCTTGTGAAATTGGGTGCACCCAAAAAATTTTGGGTGCACCACTTAAATTTAAGTAATAACCTAGTAATAAAACTTAGTTACAAGCTATCAAAATTCAAACAAGTACCATGATAGACATTTTTATTATCTTTCTAACACTTAGATGTCAAGAATATGATATATACTAGTATACTGTGATATCTTTACATACACAACCTAAGAAAATATTTGGGTGCACCCTGTGCACCCACAGAAAATAATTGGGTGCACAGCTCCAATTTTGGGTGCACCTGGGTGCACATGCACCCAGTATTTCGAGCCCTGGACTGTAAATGATTTTTTTCTGTCATACTGATATTCTGTCACACATTTGTCATGGATTCAGGTCTGGACTAAACCTGAATCTGAGCCTGTGGACCTGAACCTGGACATAGTTAAGGTACACAGCACTAACGACAACTTTGTTTTAAGGGTTAGATAGATATCCAAGGGCAACTACACACCATTGAGCTTGGCCATGGACCAAATGGCAAAACAGAACACATTCCTCCACAAATAAACAAAATACAAAACAAAACAAGAGATCAAGATGTACCTGTGCCAGTCTGACCATGAAGAGATTCAGGGAGTCCTTGGCGTGGAACTGTGCCAATTGTCGCAGCATGGCCGCCAGACGAGCATTGTTGGTTCCTACAAACAAAATACAAACACAAACAATTAAAGGACACACAATGTTATCTTTTTTTATACATGTATTACTTTGACTTCTATTGCCCAAAAAAACATATACATCCTATGACAATATAGGTATCAGTAAACCAAAATATTAATGTTAAATAGATAACAGGATCTAACTTCTACACTATTACATAATTGATTTCCGTGCCAAAGTCATGTAGCTATTACATGCATGTCATTGACTTCTGTGGACAAGTAGCTATTACATCATTGATTTCTGTGTACAGGTAGCTATTACATCATTGATTTCTGTGCACTAATAGCTGTCATGTCATCAATTTCAGAGCACATTATTTCCAGATTATCTTCAGAATCTATGTACAGTACATGTATATGGTAAATGATAAATAATGAAAAATCTACGTGAGTCATAAATGTTGAACAATCTAAGCACACCAATGGCATCAAAATGTACTGTTTGCCTCACATACTTTAAAAAATAAACTGACATAGTAACAAACAAACAAACAAAGACTTACCGCTGCCGACAATGCCCATGGCAAAGATGGAGTTGTGTGCCACCTCTGCGTCGGAGTCGTGTGAAAACTTGCTGAGGGTCTCCAGGATACTGAGTTTGGGGTTGGAGACGGAGATGAGGGCCAGTGCCAGGGGTACCGCTCTCTTGATGACAGGTTCTCCGTAACGCAACTGGAATGGCAAAGGAAGCGTTACAATGACAAAAGACAACATTCTGGATTTAGCAAATACCAGTGCAATGGCCGAGTTGGTAGAGTGTTCGCCTTGCATTTGGTAGGTTGTGAGTTCAATCCCCGTCCAAGTAATACCAAAGACTTTAAAAATGGTACATACTGCTATCTCTACTTAGCACTCAGCACTAATGATGAAGAGTATGGGAGTTAAACACACACCGCTACCAGCAGACTAGCGCCCTGCTGTAATGGCTTGCACAAATGTGTGGCCCAAGGGCTACAGAAATGGAGAAGGGCACCACCCCTAGGCATCTGTTACAGATGTATTGGCAACTTTAACTTAACTTAAACTAAATGCTGTAGGCAAATGTTTCTAAGAAATGTCAAAAGACATTAACAACTGTAAAGCAAGGACCATGTAAGAAATAGTCCCTACCAAATGTCCGAAGGCCCGTAGTGACATGTCTGCTCCAATCTCCTCTCCCATGGAGATCAGAGCGATGCCCAGAACAGCGATGGCCTGGTGGGTAGACAGGTCCTCCTTCTCCTTGGCTTTCTCCTGGAATTAGTTCGTATTTCGTATCAAACATTATCCATAACTGACATTTTGATCTAGGCATATGAGTTCAGGTCTTCCACATGCAGATATGATTTCACCCCCCCCCCAAACGTATCATTTTAAGTTTAAGAAATATGCAGTTAAACACCTAAGTACACTTTTTCAGTGAACTTTTTATCTTACAAATGACCTTTCAATTTCAGAAACTTTCCTTTTGGCATTAGTCTTTCATCCCCTAGATTCTAGAAATACAACTTGATTGTTTCAAGTGTTAAGAAGTTAGATAATACAAAAAAATAACCATTCAAACAAAATTTGACATTGAAGTTAAAATGTAACTGGACTCGTACTTGTTTTATACATTGTAACATAACTAATTTCTTAACACGTATCATGTCACCAGTTTCTGCACCATCTTCTGATGCAAAAGGATTCACATTTTGTTAGCTATCATACCTTGTCTTTATCCTTATCCTTGTCTTTCTTGTCCTTGTCGTCTTTCTTGTCGTCATCCTTACTGGCCTCGTAGTGCTCACTGCAGATGTGAAGAAGCTGCTGAATCTTCAAGACATTTCCTGTCCCTGTGGGCAAGACACAAGCAAAGATTGAGTGCAAGGTGCATTCAAATATCTATTAAGCATTAAACTTAACATTAGAAAATTTAAAGATTAAAAGTAATGGTAAAGGTACTCCCAAATACAAAGTACAAATGCATCCTATGCATACAATTTTTGCACTACAGCAACAATCCAGCAGAGGGCACTTTTTTGCAACATACCAGTATGTCAAACTTGGCTGTCTTGCAAGACCATTGCAATCTTCAAGTGCGTTTTACTAGTAAACATAATACTTTTTATGCCATAACGTAAGCCTTCAACAGACGAAACCAAACCATACATTACCAGCATAGGCACAGACGTCGATGAGAGTTTTGGCAAAGCTCTTGGTGGGTTCAGACAAGACCTCAAGGGACGCCAGGATGACCTCAACTGCCTCTTGGCGACCTGTAAAGAAACACAGAACCTACTGTAAATCATAAAATCTTTGCAGTTGTTTTACTTTCCCAGTGACTTTTTTGCAAACATAAAACATAGCAAATCCTTGTTTCCTTCCACCGCAATATTCTGATAAATGAACGTACGGTATGACAGGAAATAACACATGCTTCTTTCTGACAGCTCGACTTCAAGTCACATGACATGGGTCATTCTACCTGATGAAAGCTTAAGTAACAGTCCAAGTTTTTAGTGTTGAAAGACAAGATCTCTTTTAATCATATTAAAGGTTTTTTCTCTAGAGTGGGTGCTTTAGAAGTCAAAGCAACAGATATCTTTGATACACTTTGATCAGTCAAGGGCCTAATGTCCTATGACACTTTTTTGTCCATGTAAAAACAAAAAAACGATGCACACCAGCGTTGTATGGCTCATTCCATGTGGCCCCTCCAGAGCTTGTTTGTGGTGTGTGTAAAATGAAAACTGTCTTAGGCCACTGTACTAGGACCATCAACATACTACATGCAAATGCCTTGTATAAATCAGCCCTAAGTACTGACATTGTTTACAAACAAACAAACAAACAAACAACGGGTCCTTACCCAGGTAGAGTAGCCAAACAAACAAACAAACAAACAAACAACGGGTCCTTACCCAGGTAGAGTAGCCCCAGTCCGAGGGATAGGAACCTCCCGTATGTTTCCTTCAGTTCCAGGGCAGACTTCTCCAGCAGTGTCTGCATGATGACAGATGTCACCTCCCCATTCCCAGAGCCACAGGCGATCATTCCACACGCCAGGGCTGTAATACCAGCTACCTGTACATTTCAGGGGAAAAACAAAAGTATTCTTTGGACAATTCCTTGAAAAGTCATAGTATGTAAACGTTCCATTACGAAAAAAAACAGGAAATATACAATACATTATGGGAGAGAACCCTCTTTAAAACATTCAAGAAAGTTGAAAACCATTCAAAGAAAAAAAGTTGTTTTTTGTAGCACTTACCTCCATATTGGACTTGGAATCTCCCATGGCAGGTAGAAGGAGCTGTAGAACATCATCTCGGTTGGACCCAGCATAGGCAAGACCAAGTCTGTAATAGGGGGGACAGAGTTAACTTTCTGTAGCCTAGCATGTAGTTGTGGTAGTTCAGCCCTTGCTGTAAGGAAAATATTTAGATTTCCCCAAAAGGAAAACAAGCATTCAATTCATACTCCATCCCCAACTATCATTTTGGTGCTACCGTGTTCTGACTATGAATGTTTAAGAACATGTACTTGTGTTAACTGAAAACTCAGACCAGATAGAAAGTGGATAAACATGTAAATCCATCAATGATTGGACAAAAACAGGACAATATTTGGACAAACATAAGTCAGAAACTGGTCAAAAAGTGGACAAAAACCTGACAGGAAAAAAAAGTATGGTTTTAATTACTGTAACCCATCAATGACTAGACAGAAATGAGACAATATCTGGACAAAAACTAGTTGGAAACTGATCTGGAAAAGGAAAGAAAAAAAAAACTACATATAGTACATAGACATGTTATTTTCTAGGTGAGAGTATGACTTACCCCAGAATGGCGCCTGTTCTCATGGTGTTGCTGTTGTGCAGGATGTAGTCCGACAGGAGGGCCAGCGCGGGATCACACTCGTTACGCACTCCCGAGTTCACGATACCGCAGGCGAGCAGGGCACCAGACTGCAAGGTAACATGGGTAATATATTACATATCTGATAGTTGAGTCAGTGCAGCATTGCTTTCATTATGCCCTCAAGAAAATAGCAACAATAGTGATGATTTTTAATTTCATTTTTACGTTTTATATATAGTATGCGTATGCGTTTCCAATGTTACCATACAACAGAATTGTTTCAAGTGGGTCCACATACAAACACTGTGAAAACCTCCAACCCCTTCTGGTTCCGGTTCGGAATTTCAAGTGACCAGATGACCAAATAGTCCCTAAGAATAAGTCACAAATCAGAGGATGTCTCCATAGTTTTGGCTCTAGATTTTTCGGCTATCGCTTTAGAAGTCTATAATCTTTTATACTTCTCCAAATGCTTGTTGTTCGTAGCGTTTTATGGTGTCGGAGATTTGATCGTGCGGCGAACACTTCCTGGTATTAGTGCGCGCGATAGCGGTAAAGCGTTTCGTCACCTGATTACCCAGATCGTGCGTTCTATGTGCGTTTTGGGTGTTTTAGCGCCATCGGAGCTCGCGGAAAACGTATCGGATAACTTTTTTCCCTTTTTACTCAGTATACAGAAGAAGTCTTGACCTTCATTGCCATATCAGTCATTATCCCACGAAAACTCATTTTTTTCCGTGTAGCGGCCTGTAAAAAATGGCCCCAAATTAGCAATTTTTGGATGAAAAGCTTATGTTTTTGATGTTTTTTTACCAAAAATGACATTTCTACAGAAAATGTCAAATGAGTCTGTCGGTCAGCGACAACACACACTTTTCTATCGGAAACACTGAATTATCCGAAAAACGATGTTTTGAGAAGCGTTAGTGCTTTTCTCAGAGACAGTCAAATCGGCCCCAAATCCTAAAAAAAACTCCGAACCGGAACCTTCTACAGTAAGTCCCTACAACAATAAATGAATTTACAGTAACATATCAGTTCTACAGTACTTGTTGAAGCTGGTAGCAGACTCATCACACTCAAGTGAAGGGATTCTGGGACAACCAGAACCAGAACTTTTTGCAATTGTAAATTGAGCAATCAGCATTCTCTTTTATCTCCAAATCTTGACTCATTCAAGTTTAATCTTATAAATATACAGCAGATAGGGGGATAGGGACAGAATACACAATGTCATTGAACTTCAAGTCACCAGCTTTCCTCTTAAAACCTGTAACGATTCTCTCTTTATCTGGACTAAGTCATCTGAAGAAAAAGGTCTGTTCATTAGCATAAATAAATTCAAGGGCACAAGATTTTCTAGGAGGGTAAAGGTGGATTTGCAGGGTGGGTGGTGTTTTTTGAAAGTAAAAAGGTTTCTATGGTGTTTTTCAATGGCAGTTGCAATCATGCTGTCTTACAGTAATAACAGATCACAAATTTGAGGAAACTGTGAAATTACCGCAAACATTTCAAGATCTACAGTAAATGTAAAAGAATGCAGTTCGTGTTCTCATCTTGATTTCTTCACAGCATAGATAGAGGCATCTTAGTACAACAAAGCCACGTGGTACGCGATGCAAGCGTGAACATTGTAGGGAGGCTAAGAGAATCCCCCCCTGAAAATTTCTATAACCCTCAAATCTATAACCCTCAGGAACCCTATTTTCTGCATTTTGAGGGCCAAATTTAGTCAAACGAAGCCAACATTTTTTAACCTTTTTGTTTGTTACAAAACAAGAAATGCAGTGTAGGGGCCCCCTATGTTGAAAAGGCCTGGGAAGAACACTTGATTGTGGTGGTTCTAACCTTGATGTAGTCCTCTGAAGAGTAGAGGTACTTGTCGATCTGTGTCAGACCCCCGTCCACATCCCACAGTAGGATCAGACCTAAGGATGCCGTCGCACTCATCATGCCTGGAGGGGATAAACATCAAAGTCAGACTTCTAACTGATAATTATTTAGACCTTGCACTAGGAAAGATACAGGGTTTTAGCCAGCATCCGTCCTCCTGTCCTTTGACGGCATTTTGAAGCTGGGAACGGACAAAAATTGTGCCCATTCCGTCCACTGTGACGGTAACGATATTGATGGAACCAAGATGAGTCTACCAGCATAATTTGCCCTCCAAAGAAAGCCAAAAAAAATTGAAGGAAATAGCATTTTGAGGGTCTAGATTACAAACTTTTCGATGTGCCCGCCCAGAAAGTAATTTTAAAACAGAACAAAATATGGTTGCGCTGTGCCAGTGGTCAACTAGGTACTTCAAACCCTGTACTGGGCATTTGTAAATTCTGACAATCTTGTAAAAACTCACAAGGCATTTTCATATACAGTGGAAGCCGCTTAAGTGCACACCCCATTTGCCAGTATATTTCGTGCAATTATCCAAATGGTGCAACAAAGTGAAGTTATTAAGCTGGACCGTACCACCATGGGATTTGGGGGTTTCGTGCAACTAACAGAAGTGTGCGATTATCAGAGGTGCAATTAACTGGCTTCTACTGTACATATAAGGGCTTCACATGTGATATTGTGGCAACCTGAAATGTTCATGGGCAATCTAGTGTTTGGATGTAGTTGCCCACTTTTAGGGCCAATGGCACATTCCTTACCATGTTCTTTGTTCTTGTACAGCCATTTGTTACCATCCTCCATCAGGAGTTTGTCCTGTCCAAAACCTGCATTAACGAAGCCGTTAACGAAGGAGGAGGCCAGGTTCTGTCGTGCAGAGTCCACCTGGGCCCCGCTGGCTCCAAACCCTGGTCCTGTAGTCACAAAATAAAGGAGGTTTTGTTTAATAACAGTTGAGTAATACAGTAACTGTAAAAGTAGAAGTAGTTTCAATGAAAGAAATAAAAAAAAAAAAACACAATGAACCCATAAGAAAGAAAAGAACAAAAATTAATATAAAACATGTTTAACTTTTTGCTATGCAGAACATGTAATAAAAGTAACTGCTTTTTGGCATATCTTGTTATCTGGATGTCTAACCTTCATCGACAAAACAAACACTACAATGTAACATTTCAAAACAAAAAATTTCCATAGCATAAAACTGGAAACATATGCAAAGCTTATATTATAAGAAACAAATTGTCGGATACAAAATTACCACCCCCTCCTTTATCTATGTTGGCAAAGTTTCAAACTCAAATCCAGTAGTGCTGTTTTACAGTATGTGCATGTACAACATGATGAACGAGGCTTGTTGGAGGAACAGATCCTTCATGTCTTGCATTAAGCCCTCTGACCCTACTGCAGCGGCTTCTAGGGGCAAGAGGGTAACCCAGGGAAACTGGCTTGAATGAAACAGTAGACCTCTGGCACACAGGTGCTCAATCTTTGGTAAGACCTGATAGTCTGGCAAAGTTCAGGGATTGTACAAGGGCATAGATGGCAGCAAGGTTAGATGATGCATTTTTAACGCAACGGTCCACCACGCCATTATTTGTGATCACTACTCAAAATGAGGATCATTACGCTATTTTTCAAACAGCTTACTGGTACTTTGCTTTGTATTAACCTGTCAGAGCACAAAATAGCACCTGCATATGCAGGTTAGTGCAGGTAAAATTGGAGCTGTGCAGGTATTTCTAATGTCTACCTGCACCTACCCTGCACTGGTCCATGTACTGGGTTTTACTCATAAAATTCGTATGATGAAGGTGCATGGATTGTTATTATAGCTGCATTGATTGTTACCACCTCTTAAGTATAAAAGAAAAAATAGCAATAGTTCCTGAACAATTTTTGTATGATCCATACTTGCTAAATTTTTGGTGCAGGTAAAATTTGTAGGGTGCAGGTAATTTGAAATGTTACCTGCACCAGTGCAGGTATGCAGAATTAAGTATTTCAAGCCCTGCCTATGCTGAGATGACCTTCCAAACTGACCCCCAAAAAATCACTTTGCTATAGGATAAAATCCTGTAGCTTTATCCTACTAGACTAGCTTCCGAAATTATAAGTTGATAATATTTTTTCAACAATCCCAAATTTTTCCACACATTGCAAAACTTCTATGCTTTAGAAAATAAGAACATGTCGACATGGTCAGAATGGTACAGAAAAAAAGCAAATGTCTAAAGGTCCTATTATAAAACATAGTCTGTCCTCAAATATCACCACAGGATGCCACCCATAAAATCAAATGTGGCCCTAGGAAAATTGAAGAGAACCCACTTGTTGAAACTTTTACACTTTAGAGAGTAAGAACATGATGGTATAGGCAAAAAGAAAATGTCTATAGGTCCTATTATAAAACATAGTCTGTCCTCAAATATCACCAAAGGATGCCACCCATAAAATCAAGTGTGGCCCTAGGAAACTTGAGGAGAACTCACTTGTTGACTCCAAATGAGACTTGTAGATGTCTTCTGGAACTTTTGGTTCCATGATGTCCAACTGAAAAAAAAGGAAAACAGCATTTTAATCACTTTTTCATTCATAGCACAACTTGTACAGTTGAAATCACTCTTCCTAGTTAGATCACATGAGTGATTGGACCTAGGATAGGATGGATTCAGGGTACTACCAGCCCAGCACTGAGCTTGCCAGTGCATTTAAGCACAGGGGGTTCTACCCTTGTTTCAACTAGTGATTTTTTGTTACTTTTAATATGACAAAGATAAAGATATTGACTTCATCTAAAAAAAATTGGCCCTCAACATGCATAATATAGACTTGTTTTATATGGTTACAAATTCTAAATTTTCAGGGGTAGAATACCCGTAGACACCCCTCTATAATGCTCACCCTTGCATTGCTTGTCAACACGCTAAGATTGCACCTACGATGTGAAATACTGTAAATGCATTTAAGTTTGCGGAGATTTAATTTCGCGGTAGAGGGAAAAAGGACTTTTCGCTGTGGTTTTAAGTTTGCGGGGGCACCATGCACTCTAGTCTCTTAATGCCATGGAAAAATGTTCGCGGTGGATTTAAGTTCGCGGTGAAGCGGCCACCGCGAACAATAAACCACCGCAAAAGTTTCTGCATTTACAGTAATCATGCTTGGGGAGTGATCGGGTGCAAAGTCCTGGGAAAGTAATGGACATGTGACAGGGGCTTAAGGTTACGAAATAGACATCAGGTGAAAAGAAGATCAGTCTCTTGAATGTTAGAGTGCAACCAGATGATGCTAAGAAAACAATGTGACTCAAATTGCGACCCCAAGAAAATTAGAAACACCTTGTGAACTTTTGCCGACCAGCGTAGTAAAAAGGCAAAATGTGCTAATGTGTAGGGTCGTTGCTTAAGTTAGTCCAAACAGTTTATCATCTTAACATGTAGTATATTGGAAAAGGCTAAAAAGGAACTGCTAGAATGCAGAATGTTTTCTGAACTGCTACAATGGTTGGAAAAGTTGTGAACTCAAAAGTCATTGAAAAAGTAGAAAATTCAGTACAAGCCATGACCTGAAAAAAAATTGAGGACTGAACTTGTATATGGTTTGTGGCACAAACTCCCTTTCTGTGAGGGTCCAAGCTCCTTTTTTTCTCCAGTTTGCTTTTGTCCTGAGCATGTATGTATCTGTTGTGCACGCAACATACATGTATGCAGTGAAAAACATTATGTCATACCTGGGCCGCGTAAATGTTCGATACAGGTGTTTTGGACTGTGTAATAACTTTCCGTATCACACAGGTTCTAAGTTGTATCACTCGGGCTTCCTTTGAGTAAATCAAACTATTTCGAACGGGCCAAATACGGCACGGTTGAAAATTCAAATACCAAATTCTGACGTTAGAATTGCTGTTGTTCGAGGACACAACATTTTCTCAACTTCTGGTGCATTTCGCATTGAAACATGTGTTTTCTCAGGTGGGTATGACATAAATAATATACAACACGGTGTATTCCGCATCACCCTCGGTCCCAGCCCTCCCGCGTGTTGGATCACCCTTCGGCCGTCGGGCGATCCTTCCCACAGTCGGGCTGGTACCTCGGGTGATACAGAATACACCGTGTCGTATTCTATATGTATCAATTAAACAACTTCTACCATACCTCTCTAGCCAGCGCCAGGAAGTTGTTATTGAGATGAACGTTAGACATGATCTCCATCAGGTCATCGAAGTCCTCCAGTTCATCTGGTAACTCCACATACACCTGCTGTCTGCCCAGCATGAAGGCCATCTGTTTCTGTACCAACCTGGGAAAAACAAACAAACAAATAAAGAAACAGTTAACTCCAATAACTCCACATACACCTGCTGTCTGCCCAGCATGAAGGCCATCTGTTTCTGTACCAACCTGGGAAAAACAAACAAACAAACAAATAAAGAAACAGTTAACTCCAATAACTCCACATACACCTGCTGTCTGCCCAGCATGAAGGCCATCTGTTTCTGTACCAACCTGGGAAAAACAAACAAACAAATAAAGAAACAGTTAACTCCAATAACTCCACATACACCTGCTGCCTGCCCAGCATGAAGGCCATCTGTTTCTGTACCAACCTGGGAAAAACAAACAAACAAATAAAGAAACAGTTAACTCCAATAACTCCACATACACCTGCTGTCTGCCCAGCATGAAGGCCATCTGTTTCTGTACCAACCTGGGATAAACAAACAAACAAACAAATAAACAAACAACAGTTAGCTTCAGTAACTCCACATACACCTGCTGTCTGCCTAGCATGAACGCCAACTGTTTCTGTACCAATCTGGGATAAATAAACAAATAAACAAACAACAGTTAGCTTCAGTAACTCCACATACACCTGCTGTCTGCCTAGCATGAACGCCATCTGTTTCTGTACCAATCTGGGATAAATAAACAAATAAACAAACAACAGTTAGCTTCAGTAACTCCACATACACCTGCTGTCTGCCTAGCATGAACGCCAACTGTTTCTGTACCAATCTGGGATAAACAAACAAATAAACAATCAACACTTCCTATACTGCACAAGGGAATTCTCATATAAAAACTCCTCTATTCTTTTAGCTATCCTGTCTTAAAATCTGTAACACAAATGCCCATGCAGTTTTTAAAAAAGCTGCTAGAACGCTAACCTTCTTCCCGATAAGCTGTAACCATGTATGAAGTACACAAAATGATACAAAAAATAAAAGTTCTGATGCAGTACCAAGGAAAGCTGACAGGGGATCCAAAATCTAATAATTTCTTATTGTCAAACCTCAAGACATAATGGATTTCATAACATTTTATTCATAGCTTGAGTCTTGTCATTTAACCACAAACAATAAAAAGACATAAATGCTTCCAAAAACATGACTTTCTTTGTGAGGCTATCACAAACCAATGCCATTGAAAATGCAACCCGTTTGCTTGAAACAATGAAATAACATAACTAAAAACGCCATCTTGCAATTATCTGGAAGATAGCAGGCTTCACTCACCCTCTTTTACATGTGGTGAAAATGTCCTTCACAAGTTCCGTATCGTTCAGTTTCACTGCGCAGCGCAGGGCCTCTGGGTAGCGGTTGAACTTGCGGAAAATGTTGAGGGCAGTCCGAAGCAACATGGCGTCCTCTGGTTCTGGTACATACTCTACACATCTGTGATGGGACAGAGAATCAGTCAGTTAAGCAAAGACTTTGTATCAATACAATGTACATTATATGGAAATAACTGGGAGATACAGAAGAACAGGTTAAGCGTATGGTGCTTTTCTGATGAAATATTAGTTTCAATATCTTTTGTACTTTTTGGTGTATTGTCACAAGACACACCTGCACAAAAAGCCCTGGAATTCTCAATACTAGGCTACAGCAGATACAAGGCACGCAATGCGCAAAGGAAGACACTATGTCAACTTGCTCAGCTTGCTGAAAGCAGAACTGAAAAACAGTGGGTGAGCCCCTCCTTAACAGTAAAGAAACTCCAAGTGCTAAAGGAGCTTGCAGGATACAGAGAACAGTGGTAAAAAAATGAAGAAAAACTGAATGCAGCTGCAGGCTTTTTCAAAGACTGCAGATACAGAACACAGTGAATGATGGTGACGAGAGTGAGGAAATGGCATCTTTAAGTGTCTTTCCCAAGGGCACAACATTTAGGCCTGTTTGGGATTTGAACTCAGAACCTTTAGATTCCAAATCCACAACCCTATCCACCTTTACCTGGTAAGATAGAGGCAGACCCGCTGGTACATGTACATGCTCTCATCCACATAGTTCTCTAGGAGGTCCAGTCGTTCTATCTCCATCAGCCGTTCTATCCACAACCCTAACCCTAACCCTAACCACCTTTAATATGTACCCACCTGGTAAGATAGAGGCAGACCCGCTGGTACATGCTCTCATCCACATAGTTCTCCAGCAGGTCCAGCCGCTCTATCTCCATCAGCTGTTCTATCCACAACCCTAACCCTAACCACCTTTAATATGTACCCACCTGGTGAGATAGAGGCAGACCCGCTGGTACATGCTCTCATCCACATAGTTCTCCAGCAGGTCCAGCCGCTCTATCTCCATCAGCAGGTCGCAGGCGTCTGCCTCCGCGTTGTGCTGCATGTTGTACGGGACGATCTCCTTCGCCAGCGTGATCAGCTGGTCCTTCCTGGCCGCGTCCTCGTCTCCAAGCTCCTGCCATTCCGTCGCGATCTCGGACGCCAGGTGTCTGAAAAAGCAACGGTAGGCTTTATACTAGTCCTCTACAACCTTAACCCTTAAGGCCTGATCTAGACAGTTTTTCCTGACAACTGCGGAGCCGACAGCTTGTCGATGACAGCTTTTTTTGTGTATAAATGGGACTTTTCCTGTCATTGTCCAGATATCCCTGTGTTTCGTTTATTATTGATAAATTTTTTTTATCTTTTATAAAACTCTTTACTAAGCAGGCAAAAACTGTTTGTACCAAAATGAAAGCATTTTGAGTTTGCTATCGTTAATACAAGTATATGTTTTTATTTTTTTCAAAGAAAAAATAAAGCGGATAACCCACAAAACCAGACAGTAAATTGGCGTGGACTTATGAGCATCAAAACAGGTTGCAATACTCCCTTATCTTGCTAGGTGGCACTGTAGGAAATGTTTTTTGGACTCAAGTTCTTTACTTACTTGACATATTCGTGTCCCCAGGAGCCCAACTCTTCCTTGGATCCCAACATGCGGAACTTCAGACACTCCCTCTGATCGCTGTTCACCATGGCAAGGACTGACACGATATCCGCACAGAAGCGCTGTGTAAATAAACAAGAACACTAAACTGTCAGTAAATGAAACAGCATAATATTTATGTATTGATGTGAATCATGTGCCAACATATGGCTTTCTTTGACAGAAACCAAATTTCAAGAAAAACAATAGTATAGACTCAACCGCCAGTATTTTCTGAATATCATGAAATATTTGCAGTGGTGTTATGATTGTAGTTTTTGCTGGAACCTCTCCACAGGAAAAATATCCGTTGCAAACGTATGTTTGGGAGTTCTGCGAAAACTTAAAACATCACAAATAAACGGACATTTGTACATCTCTTCTCCATTACAGTCACAAAATCAAAGGAATCTGCAGCACCTTGTTTTCCCCTTGCATCTTCTCGTACACAGTCTTGAGTGTGTTGTAGTGGGGCCGCAGGAACTTGAGAGGTTTGGGAACAGACGTCATGGAACTGGTGGATTCTCGGATCATCTTCCGCAGGGATTCCAGAGCTGGCTTGTACAATTTGGTGTTGCTTTCCTGTACAACATAAACAAAATATTCTGTTTGAAAAACAAATGAAATTGTAATCCAACAAATAATGCATGACTCACCAAAGTTTACAATGCAATATTAAAAAAATACCACCTCACTATGATGTATGAATTGTGCAAAATCAAACACCTTTCCCATGAATCACAGGATGAATAAAATAAAATGACTTGCTGACATTTTTGCCATATAGAAAAGATAGAAAAAGGGGCAAACAAACTGAGATTCAAAGGTGTCAATAAACTGATCCCGACTGCCCATCACAATCAGCAGTTCAAATAATGAGAGAATAGTTCAACCAATGAGAGAATGGTTTAACCAATGAATGAGAGAATGGTTTAACCAATGAATGAGAAAATTGTTCAACTAGTATTGAAAGAATGGTTCAACCACATGAAAAAATGGTTAAACCAATGAAAGAATGTCTCATACCCATGATACATTTGCATTTTCATGTCATTATTTTGCATTTCTAGATGTTTCAACATACACTCTACACAATCATATGTACAATGCACTTTAATAACTTGTTCTAAAAATTGAACTCACCCCCAGCCGCTCCACCAACATGGTCAGCTCCTCTTGCAGCAGTTTGTCATCTTCAGACTGGGGGGAAAGGAAGGCATATACACAACGTGACATTAAGTAATACGCACAGGCTAGCCTTTTCTTATATTTGTATCATATACATAACATAACAAAGCACCAACTTATAATATACCACCATTTTAACATATTCTAACATTTCAAAAAGAAGTAAAGGCCTTTGCTCATATTTTTCTTCATTGACGACAAGTGAATATCATTCTATATAATTTACAAGGTATGTAGAAAACAATCAATTTGCACTGTGTTTAACTTTAATTTCTCTTCTTTCCGCACAAACGTATACATCTAAATGGAATTCATGGCGATTGTTATAAAATTTCACGTTGTTCCTTCTAAAATCTGTGCAAAGTAGAACAGAAATTCACATACGAACTTTACTGAAACGCCAGAAAAATACTAGTAGTACATCATCATCTTATGGGGGAGGGGGGCATAATGACACAGCATCTCAACACAACGAACTGTGCGATAGAAAACGCGTCACAAAAAACGTACTAAGCAACCCTACGTATAACAAAGCAAATTGATACGTCTATGGTATATCCCTACCAGCTCTGGCTCCTTTTCTCCTTTCTCCTTCTTGTCTTTAGTCTCTTTAGTCGCATCTTTCTTCTTCTCCGTCTCTGGAGTTTTTTTCTTGGTGTCCGCCATGATGTTCTGAGTGTTCAATGCGCGTGCGCCAGATGGGATTACGGATCACTAACTTTCCAAATAAGAATATTCGAATAAATGCAAAAACTGCAATATTTTATGCGTACACGGAGAGAAACACACACAAATGGAGTAATTTGTAGGTTTGAAAAGCCCGAAGATTATTGGAGAATCGTGAAGAATGGTAGGAAACCACGGAGGAAGCCAGAAACGTACGGAGAACCTTGCGAAATTGTTGATTTGCATATATCGGAAAGGTCAATATTTCATATTGCACCACGGGAGGGAGAAATACAAAATGGCGGCGCCCATGGAAGATGATGAGCCTGTCAGCTCGGACGATTATTATTCGCTCCTGAACTGTCCCAGAACGGTAAGAACGGCGGATTTGGGGGTGTAAGAATGCGGGAGGGTTTGTAGAACACGAAAGTGTTTTGTGTCATGTCCATACCTGTATGATATTTGAATGCACGAGGGGTTTTGAAATGAGAGGTCGCGCCATAGGCATAACGGTTGTGTAACTAACTGTAAAGTCAGTATGGGAATGTTATTATTAGGCTATGATGCAAGAATTATTCTATAGTACAGTAGAATTATAAAACTCATATCTAATAGTAGTATCCAGTATTTGGTTATACTGCTGCTGGGATCCGTGACACAGGTGTAGGTAGCAGTCGGCTAGTGTTCTTGGTATAACTAATAAACTTGGAAAATACCTTGAGGATGTAAAGTTGTAGAAGGCATACCGCCTGTTGAAACAACCTCCTTTCATGTAAATGAAACCACCATGGAAATTCCATTCTTCACAGTAGTTTACAGCAATTTGCTACTGCTTTGTTGTGATCACTCGAGTATCCCTTTGTCCCCAGGCGACCCAAGATGAGCTGAAGGCAGCCTACAGAAGATTGTGCATGGTGTACCACCCCGATAAACACAGGGAAGACGAAGACAAGCAGTTGGCAGAACAACTCTTCAACCAAGTCCACACGGCATATGAAAGTCAGTTAGACTTATGTTCTATCTTAATGATTAGTCTATGCGCACCTTGTTACCTTCACAAAGGTAATTTTGTTTCCACATTATGTATTTGCTATTGGTAGCTATGTTCATTAGTCATTACACTATCTACAGGGTGACAGGAAGGGAAGTAAGGTCAGAGCTGCCAGGATTAGTAATTTATCAAACTTGTCCTTCTAACTGACTGATATTTTAGGACATGGGATGAATGAAAGAGCCTACACTACTGTAGTTCAAAGGGAGGTATTGTTTTTGATGTAATAGTAATTGTGTTTTAAGAATGACATTCATATTTCAGATGCTAGTCATATTCATAAGTTGACACTGGAAGTGATGATCACCTGATTGTTACCTGGTTATTGTTCCTTTCTTTCTAAAGTTTTGTCCTTCAGGTTGTGTTTCCAAACCCTTTATCGAGGGAGGGATTGACCAAAGAAGATCGTGCAAAAGCGTTAATCTCCAAGCAGATCCTATGGTATTTCTGGTAGCTGTACACAATCCTAGGCCAGCTTCAATCCTCTGCCAGCTTTGATACTATCATATGCTACCATAGGATCTCCTTGGAGATTACAATAGTTTTACCACAATAGGAGAAACAAGTTATTGGTTGCTTGTATCTACTTATTTGTTTTCTTGTGTCCACAGCTCTTAGCGACCCCCAGAAGAGGACGATCTATGACATCTACGGTAAGAAGGGTCTGGAGGTGGAGTGGGACGTGGTTCCCAGGACACGGACGCCGCAGGAGATCCGAGAGGAGTACGAGAGACTACAGAAGGAACGGGAGGAGCGCAGACTACAGCAGAGAGCCAACCCGAAGGTGTGTTGATTTGATGTGATTAAGACTTGGTACTTAAAGTTAAACCCTGAAATAGACCAATCCAGGGCTGGAAATACCACCTGCATATGCAGGTTAGTGCAGGTAAAATTGGAGCTGTGCAGGTATCTGTGATGTCTACCTGCACCTAACCTGCACTGGTCCATGCACTGGGTTTTATACATAAATTTCATATGATGTAGATGCATGTGGAATTGTGGATTGATATAAGCTGCATTGAATGTTAACACCTAGAAAGTGTAAAAGAAAAATAACAATGGTTCCTGAGCATTTCTAGTGTGATCTGTACTTCCTGAATTTAGAGTGGTGCAGGTAAAATTTGTATGGTGCAGGTAATTTTCAATGTCAGGACTATGCAGAAAAAAGTATTTTGAGCCCTGCCAATCCCATAGCCCTGCCAATCTCTGTTAAAACATAGAAACGAAACAAAACATGAAAATGCATTACATTTGACATACATCATGATACATGTATATGCAGCCTTTCTCTCATTGGCCAAACCGATATTGGTAGTTGCCATTCTCTCATTGTATGATCAGCTAATTGTTACAATTGACAGTAAAGTTTGATCTATTGTTAACCAGGATTAGATAGGACAATACTGTACAGATAGCTTTTCAAATGGATTTTCAAATTAAGTCTCAAGTCTCTACAGATAACTTTTCAACTACATATATTTCATGCATTTAATATTTCTTTAAATCATACAATTGTTTGTTTTTCATTTTGCCCTGATTTTTTTTAGAATTTTATTTTTTGCCCAACAAATTTTTCTAGGGCTGGAATTTTTCATCAGTATTCTCAAGTCTGTTTCAACTGCCTTTAGCTGTGAGTAGTAGAAGTACGAAATATATCTACATGTACTTGCTCCTTCATCCAAACAGTTGTAGTGCCTAGTACTACTAGCATGTAGGTCTGAACTGTTGAGTTCTGTTCATGACTACAGAGTACAGTATAGATCTCAAGCTCTTTTTCAATTAAATCTTGAATAGCGCTCTAAGTTGAAGATCCCTGGTTTGAAATCTTTGAAATGTTGCAGGCATTATGTCAAGTTTGTATTGAGGTTGATACAAGTTGTAGAGTTTTGATGGCTAACTTTTTTCCATCTTGTGTTGACTCCAGGGCACCATCAGTGTGAAGGTGGATGCTACTGATGTCTTTGATCAATACGATGGTTACGAAGAGGAGGAAAGGTAAGAAATGAGATGTCTCAGTTTGAGGGTGCGAAACTATGGTAAATGGTGTACTTCAATGTATAACAATCTGCTTTAACATTACTTATCATATATCAAACTGCATACAGCAAGGTTGGAAACTGTAAAGTTACATACATGTGCTTTCACGATCACAGTGGTTTTATTTCGCTGTAGGAGGCAAAAGCAAGTGTTCACAGCATGGGTGAAACAGTTCTGTAAGGGCAGGGCTCAAAATCCTTTTTTCTGCATACCTGCACTGGTGCAGGCAACATTGAAAATTACCTGCACCAGACAATTTTTACCTGCACCACTCTGAATTTAGGAATTATGGATCATACTAAAATTGTTCAGGAACCATTGCTATTTTTTCTTTTATACTTTATAGGTGGTAACGTCAATGCTGCTAATAGTATCCATATACAGCTACATGTACATTACAGGACATTTATGTATAAAACCCACTACATGAACCAGTGCAGGTTAGGTGCAGGTAGACACCAGAGATACCTGCACAGCTCTAATTTTACCTGCACTAACCTGCATATACAGGTGGTATTTCGAGCCCTGAAGGGTAAAGGTAAATGTAGTCCCATTTAAACTATAGGGGCAGTAGGTTATTATTCACTGTGTGTAGGGCATGATATTAGAAGGTTGAGCCTATCGGCCCTATCCCTCTCCTTCCACTGCCTTTTGCCTCTCCAACTGAAGTCAGGTACCCAATTTTTACACCTGGGTGGAGTGAGGACAGTCGTGCAAAATGTCTTTCCCAAGGGCACAAAATCTGTAGCATTACTGGGTCTATGCCAAACAGCATGCAATTAAACCACATGACCTCACATTTCGTTGTGTCATCTTAGAGCAATGAATTCATAATGAAGACGTCACCATGAAAATAAAAGAACCGTAAAACTTTCAATATTTTCCATATACTATAGTCCATATTGTTGTCACCATTGGGGCTTGACCTTCTCAAAGGCAACTGTTCCATTCTGCACTTGGTAGTTTTCCATTCCAGTTGACTCCTGTGACCTCAAATGTTAGTTTTCAGACCACAGGAATATTAGAAAACAGGAAGGCACTTGCGTGGCCAATCCAATTAACCTTTCCCCTCCCCCTGACCCCAGGGACCACAGTGTCTGTCCTAGGGCTGGCAACAGAATCTCAAATAGATCTGGATAAGTCCAAAACTGATTCTAGCTAGAGCAAAGAAAAATGGTGTCCTGTAGGTCAGTCACTGCCACAATGTAAACTGAAATACCTACAATAATATAAATTGTAAATTCATGCCTGTATGAAAATTGCAAGACAACAAACAGTAAAAGGCTAACAAAAGTGTACATATCTACATGTAGCTAATCCATATATCTAGCTAATATTTCTACATACAGTATTGGGGGTTTGACTTCTTCTTTAGAAGCTGTGGCTTTTGAAAAGTCCCATTTTTTAATGATTACCGGAAGTGAGTTCTGTGATTTTAGTAGAATTTGCTGATACCATGATAGTAGAAATGGTCTTTAGGTCTTCTAGCTGGTGAAAGCTGGGGTATAAAATTGTTTTAATTGTTCTGAAAAACATGTTTCTTTCATTCTCATAATGACAGGAGGGCAGTTACAAATGAATGCTATTAAACACAGGATTGAATTCACTCTCAAGGGCACCATGTAGGAAGCTACAAACCCAGGATAGCATCTGGAATTACTGATCAGATCAAAGGAAAAATAGCCACCTGTGACATACCATCATCATAGGCACATGACTAGATAAGAACCTCAATGTGGAAGATAAGAACATCAATGTTGGTCATTTCGGATTTGGTCAATTATTTCCTGATTCAAGGACATACAATAACAGGCTGTATCAACTCAATGTATGGGAAAGTCATTTGTTAGAATCATAGTAGGCATGCTAGATTACATGTTCAGTGTATGTATTTGTAACTACAAGGATGCTGATACCATAACTTTTATCATAAATTTTATGGTTGCAGAGATATCAGACTACTACAAAATAAAACTATCCAGATGGTACCCAGGCAATTGTACATGTACATGTGATGCAAATTTGATGCAGAAAGACTACCGTACCATATAGAACTTAAAAATGACAGTTTTAACCTGAAAATTTCCTCTGTTTCTCCAGGAGGTTTCCCCGTGTTGAGATCTCCCAGATGGGGATCTCCCAGTCAGTGGAGATGCCTCTCACCAGTAAGGACACAGCCACCCTGTCAGGCAGCCTGCAGTCCCAGAACGGGATGGGAGGGGGCACTGTGAACTGCTCCCTGCGTAGAATCACATCAGACCAGGGATGGGCTGAGGTGCGGATACTTTGTAGCATACATGTAGTTTAAAGAAAAAAGCATAAATGCAGTTTATAAAAAAACACAAAAAAGGTTGTGTTTTTGGTACTGTTTGCATGTGGGTGTGTTGTTTTTTTTGTGTGGACAACATATCTCAAAAAGAGGTGGATGGCTCCATATGATATTCAGTATGTTGCTAGGTGTCAACAAAGCAAATTTGATTAAGGACCTCCCTGCAGTTTTCTGTGGTACTGCAGCAGAACAGTCTGTTTTTAATGATAGATTATAAGCTGTTAAACTGATAAGGAATTAGTGTGTGTTGGAGCCCCCTAGCAGCTTACTGATAATGCAAAGGTCTTATGATTAATCATACCATTTGACAGTACTAGTATTCCATGAATGGGATATTACTTGCATATCTACAAGTTCAAGTTTCACTGAATTAAGCTTTACCACAAGGTTTCTGTAACAATTGTTTTTCCTTGTCCCAGTTTGAAGTCGGAGCAGGAGAAGGACTCTTTTTGGGCCTGAAAGGACACAGAGTGATATCAAAAGGCTGGTAAGGCAACAAGGAAAAAGTCCATTTTCACTTTGCACATGAATCAAAGCTACTGTAAATTATGAAATGTTGGTGATATTTTTTTGCTTTTGGGGTCGTGTGGTATAACTGCAGAATGTTTGACTCAGAACCCAGAGGTCATGGGTTCAAATCCTGTCAAGCCAACGATCTTGTGCCCTAATATGGCCAGTCTTAACGGGAACTTCAGTACAATGTTGATTCCTTTATTGTTGTACAGTTGGGGCCAAGTATCAGGTATACTACAGTCTACACCCCGTGGCTTCAGACCTGGACTAAACACAGGTAAGACCACTACAAAATGGCTTTCTTCAGACTTTTTGGTTTATGTTTATGTTTATCAGGAACTCCATTAGTGAAACAACATGTGTATACTAATCTTCCTGGATCCCATTACATAATTATAATAGTACACTGTATACGCAAAAATATATTAAATCATAACTACAATACATGTAACAACTTTAATGAAAACCAAGAACTATTATTATGATAATACATACAAATGTAAAATTATGAAGTTAAGAGGTCAGAGTGGTTGAATGTGTCAGAGAGCAATTTATATTTTTTTAAATGCAGTCATCTAAGCATCGATATACATGTACATGTATATCACAGTTTGATGTTTTTGAAAACTATATTTTTTATTGAATCCAGTGACATTTAGTTGTTTCAGTCCATCATCATTTTTTGGTTTGTTAACATGTTTGTTCTTCAGTTGTTTCTCGGCAGTTGGATAAGAACACGGCAGGTTTCCTGGTGTGGAGGTGGGGCATGGCGTCCAACATAACCACACAGATCGTCCGCACTACTACTGCTAGCTCATTCACCGCTTCTGTACAGGTAAGCATCGTGTTGGCCTTTTGTTATTTTCCCTATTAACCCAAGCATGAAGAGTCCTGTCCATAGTGGCTACCTGTCTGTTTTGACCATTTTCTTTTAGTTAACATGTAACTTATTGTAAGTCCAGGGCTCAAAATATGTTTTTCTGCATACCAGCACTGGTGCAGGTAACGTTGAAAATTACCTGCACCAGACAAATTGTACCTGCACCACTCTGAATTTAGGAAGTATGGATCATACTAAAATTGTTCAGGAACCATTGCTATTTGTTTTACTTTATACTTTATAGGTGGTAACAGTCAATGCAGCTAAGAACAATCCACATGCACATGCACCATAGGTCAACTATGTATAAAACCCAGTACATGGACCAGTGCAGGTTAGGTGCAGGTAGATACCTGCACAGCTCCATTTTTACCTGCACTAACCTGCATATGCAGGTGGTATTTTGAACCCTGAAGTCCCTTTAGTTGTTTTTAAGCTCAATATCATGATGGCTAAATGTAATTTCAGGGAATTTTAACTTTGATGACCAGGCTGAGCATGTTTTGTTGTTGTTGTGTTCCAGCTGGGCATCCCTGTCTGTTTCATGTCAGCCAGCTACACCTACAAAGTACAGGACGAGGACCAGACAAGCTACAAGGTGGTGGCCAAGTAAGTACCATCGCCTGGTGAACTGTAACAGTTGTGTGTTGGAAGAGTCTTTCTGAAAAGTGTGCATTTGAATACAGGTGTTCTGGACCGGCTGACTGGTGCCTCAAATGATGTTACTCTTGAAGACAACAACTCAACTGTCTTAAAGCAAAATAATAAGAACTTAAAACATCTTCGAGGTATATGCCACGTTTATCCTGTTAAGTTTGATCCTGTTACCACCTATGAGACTTTGACTTGAGACCACCAATAAGATGGGCTTTCATGCTAGTGATGTGTATTTACAGAGCTGGGACGTTTGGAGCAGTGCTTGAGTACGGAGGGGAGAAGAAGATCAGCACTCACAGTCGACTGGGCGCGTTTGTGTCGATTGGGGTGCCGACTGGAGTCATGGTCAAAGTCAAGTGAGTATCTGTGTACTTCATGTATGTGTTGATGTTGGCTAGTTACTGGCCTGCACAAGACGTTGCTTTTGACAACAACAGCTGTTAAGTTGCTTCAAGTTGAAAGGACATTTTTTCTACAAGTAGTACCATAGTTTCTTGAATAAAGTACACACTTTTTAAACTTTTCGAAATTAAAAAGGTGCTACAAAAAAGTACAAGTTTTTGCCAAAGTTGGGTATGTACTTTGTTTGAGGTTATTGTATGGATAAATGGTAAAAGAGCCAAGGTCTGTTCCAAGAATTGGTTCAGAAGGGGTGTGTACTTTCTTTGAATTTTACCATTTTACATGTACCTTTCAGTCCCACAGATTTTTCTGAGACTTTTGAGACAAATCAGGGGTGTGTTTTTTAATAGATGTGCATTCTATATTCAAGAAAATAGGTAAAAAAACTACTAGTAGTACACTGAGAAAACAGCGTATCTTAAACGTCTCTTCTCCTACACAGGTTGAATCGAGCCAACCAGATGTACCTGTTTCCGATCCACCTGTGCCACGAGATTGCACCCAACGCCGTGTTCTACGGGTCAGTCGTTCCCGTGCTGGTCTACTTTGCCATGAAGAAACTCGTTATGGACCCCTATCTCAGGAGACAAAAGGAAGAGTAAGGAATAAACTTACATTTCAGTCAAGGAAAAATGTACTCTGATATTTACTCACAGCTTTTTCTAGTTGGACCGGTCTGGACCTGAAAAAATCAGTAGACCTGATTTGGGGCGAGTAGAAAATGATCACATTATATCAGCAGGGGTTTACCCGTTTTGGTGCTTCCCAGTTCAAGAAAATAAAAAAGAACAAAGTAGAGTAGAATCTATAATCATTTCTAGCAAGTTCAAAGCAATGAAGAAAGTATTTTGAAACACCAGTGGGAGTTGTATACTCTGCCAAATAGATTCCTTTGTAGAAAATTGCACCATTGTTTTAGTGTCGCCCATTCACAAGTTTAGGTTCAGGTACAGACCGGGACCTTTGGACCTGAACTGTACCTGGACCTGAATTTTCTGTACTACTAGTACCCACCCCAAGACCCATCAATGCCCCACCCTGTTACCAGTAACAATGGTTTTCTGGGTATTTCAGAGATCTGGAGAAGAAGAAGGAATCCTCAATGAAGGAGACGTTGGAAAAGAAGAGAGAAGCAGAATCAGCTGTAAGTACCCACTAAATATATAAGTACCTCTAGCTAAACAAGACAAGCTTAAGCACTAGTGGACACCACCTTTAAGACTACACATATTAAGTAAATCCTGAATCAACAATGACAGTTATGATAATCTTGCAGTTGAAGCTTAAGAAAACTTGCTTAGAAATTATTTTGAAATTCAAATACGTACCTCCCCATACAAAAATAACAATCTATCACTAAAAAGGACAGTAAGCTAGATGCATAACTTACATATGCTTGTTCAGGTATAGGTACATATCCAGAACTGTACCTTAACCTGTGTACCTGTACCTGTAATTTGTCTAGGTACTTACATTGTAACTCTACTGCCTGTCTATCCATCCATTACTATTTGTCCATCCAGTCTTCCATTCATTTATTCTGTCAATAATTCCCCCTGAACCTTTTGCTGCAGGTGAGGTTAATGCAGGCAACAGTACAAAGGATAGTGGAAGCTGAGGAAGCCAAACAAGGTTTGTCAGCATCACAGTGATCAGTTGTCATAAATGTACAATTAGTATTTGAATCTGTGTTTATGTAAGGGCCAAGGCACAGAAGTCGTACGTCCATCACTCAGTTAAGCAAACTATGAGCATTAATGGGAATTACTGTGTACATTTGTACATGTCTGTAAAACTTGGCTGTCTCAATACAGGTAGTAGAAAGGGTTGTTGATCCGTGTCGGTGATTGGTTAACGCGGAGGCCGTGGCCTGGCTGCAGAATTGGCACGGAACGATATGATGATGTTGATGATGATGGTAGTTGGTTCTGTCCCAGCCTGCTTGAAAATGCCTCAAAATTGTATGACAACCCACATGTAACATCTACACATACATTTGCCCTGATGATGGTGAAAAGTAATGAATTGTTTCATGTATTTCTGCAGGCCTTGTCATTCTGAGTGCCTGGTATGGGAAATTGGTGGCAACGGAAAACAGGTATATACATAATTAATACATATGTACTTAATTTTTCATTATATGTTAAATAGTATGCATCAAATGACACTCAGGTAAAGTGTTTAAATATTTATGAGATTGATAAAAAAAGGGTCTATCAGAATATATACATGTACACAAGGTGGTTATGTGCCCAATTTTGTTGTAGTACTTGTGGCCATTTCTTATTTACACACCATGTGTCTTAATCTTGTTAGAGGCTACGGTCATCATGAAAACTTTTAGGGACACAAGTTTTAAAAACTTCAGTCTATACATTCCAGTCTTACCAAACATACTTGATCATGATGCTAGAGATACCATATTATTTTTTTTTTTTTTACAATTGACTGATAAACATGGTAACATGATTCCAGAGGTGCAGAGCCAGGGAAGGTGATTGACGTGACAGTTCCGCTGCAGTGTCACGTCAAGGACAGTAAACTCATCCTCACTGAGACCTCAAAGGTACAAACACATGCATTACAATCCAATCTAGAAAACTATAGCTTTTCTGTCACTGATTGCACAGTGGACAAATGCTGTGTTAATGTTTGAAGATTTTTCTTGTTTGCAGCATGTATAACATATCCTGTCTTTTCAATACTCTTTTTTTTTCTTCTTAGTACTTCATCTTTTTTCGTTTCAGTTAAGCAAACAGGACATTTGTAAATACTGTAAAATATATTGATGCATCTTTTTCTGGCATGCAGAAGGGAAAATGAGATTTTGCAATGTTTTGAAACAATTCTGTCAGACAGTAGTAATATAATGCATTTGAAATGTATATTTGCAGTATCATGAATTCGGGGAGTTTAAAGTATAAAGTAAACAAGACATTTTGTATCGTGTGATTTTTGGATAAGAAAAAAGACAATGTACCTTGTTTCCTGCATGGTTAAAAACGTACACTTACACACGTGGGTGTTCTGTCCCACAGACTGGGTTACCTGGGTTCTATGACCCAGCAGTCGGTGAGGACAAGAGTCTGAGGGTCGTGTACAAGTTCCACAGCGTCATGCATGAGGTCACAGTAGAGGATGATCAGCCGCTCAGAATTCCCAAACAATGTGAGTCAAGTCCAGTTGTTATATGTTTTGAAACATGTATGATATATTCTGGTGCAGAGTTCTAGCCGGCATCCGTCCTTAGAATATAGATGGAATTTTGTAGCCTGGTATCCAGCCGTAATATACATTGTAGCTCCAGAGTCTCTTCTCTCCTCTTCGCAATTAGAGGAGAGAAGAGACTCGGGAGCTATATTACGGCTGGATACCAGGCTAGGAATTTTGATGCTAGGGACGGACAAAAACTTTGCCTTTCAGTCCTCTGTTGTCATGTACTTTTTTGTTTTTATTGCTATGTTGCATTGACTATGATAGTCAAAGTCTATCGCAGTATATTCCAAAGGTTCTATAAGTAGCTCTTGTGACATATTTAAGGATAAGTATGATGTAGAAGAAAAATTGACGATACTGACTATACTGTCACTAATGCTTTTCCTGTGTTCACATTTCTTGTGTCAAAGGTCTTATTACTGATACTTGTTCCATTACAGCTCACAGAATTCCTGACCCGAGCTAGCGGACATCCAATGAGGAGTGTTGCAGAAGTAAATAGTACAGTGTTAAATGTATGTACAGTCTCTCTCACTGGCAGTGGCTGGCTTGGCCCCTGCCTAAGAGCTTCAGGTCATTCACCTCAAAAACAGGAGACTAATTTCAAATTTGAGAAGTACCAGTAGCTCAGGATACATGTACATTGTAGGATAGTTTGAACAGTCACAACTCTTAGTCTTACACTATTCATCTGGGGCACAACAAGTGCATTGATTGTTTCAGCGAGTGAAAAGTCTTGGTGTTTCCTCTGAAGAAGTTACGAAGAGTCTTTCAAAAGCTATTTTAAAGAGACTTGTATTTTCTCTCATATTTCACTTAAAATCTATTTTAAGGAGCTTCAGTGAAATTTTCAAAAACTTAAAGTTTTTTTGTTTTTGTTACTATGCTGCTCCATTTTTTTTTATAAAGAAAACGATTCATAAAGCAATAGTGGAATTTTTGTTGCCCCTAGCAGACGTCGGTACGTAACATACAATGAAAAGCTCCATAATGTGGCCCAATCACATCTCCTCATTACCATATGTGGTATGGGATGGACCAATCAGCAACTCATCACCATATGATTATTTGGACCTGGCCAATCAGATGCATTTCTTATGGATTCTTATTCAGTATGGCTAGAAATGGACCAATCAGGTTGCACCTTTTCTTCTTATGGATAGTAATGATTATGATGGGGTAATGAGATTTCTTTTTGAATATTGAGAGAAAAATGCAAGCTGATCTGAAACCTTTCTGTATTGACAGAAATATAACTTAGTACTACATTTCATGAAAAATAAAATGCTAGGTACATATAACATACATGTAGTCAATAGGTCACGTACATACATGTTCTTAATGTGAATAGAATGTCCCAAGGTTTCAAAAGAGAGTTATTTAAAATTATAGCAGTCTTGTTTACTCTTTTCAAACTTGTTACATTTGATGCAGCAACTTACTTGTATTGAATTTAATATTGTGTATTAAACAATTTCAATATATTCATGTGGTCTTTGTCAATGTACCCAATGTCAATACTTTTTTTCTACATTAGACCATGCTGTCTTGATCAAATGGATGGTATCTAGCCGTATTATAGCTCCCGAGTCTCTTCTGTCCTCTTCGCAAATACGTATTTGCGAAGAACTTGCGAAGAGGACAGAGACTCGCGATCGGGAGCTATAATACGGCTGGATACCAGGGTAATGGATGACTTCCGTGCATACATCAGTTTTTATCCAATTTTTCAAAGAAAATTTACTGCAACCATACTGTAAGTCGTACAAGGATGCTGCAAAATGAATTCAAATACATTGATTGTATATATAAAATTGCAACAATGTAAGTCAGTCGAGTAATATGATTGCATTCTATGTTCTTATTCAGAACTATTCATGACACCAAAATTATCCAAAATACACAATTTTTCAACTCATAAGTTATGATCAGATGTTCAGTAATTTACAGCTTTGCTTATTCTAACGGTCAAAAACTTATTCTATTTCCACCTAAAGTTTTCCATCTTATCAAGAAGCTTTCATGCAGATGTCCCAGAAGAAGAAAGAACAACATTTGACCTAAGAATTGTAGATGTATTTATTTTTTTCTAGCTGCTCCTTCTTGTGTTAACAAGAGTTCTAAATTTTACGAAATATTGAAGGACACATGTAATTCAATAAATGTGGCACAAACAAGACAGTGCACCAAACTGAAAGTTGGTCAGAGTATAATATAGCTGCATATATATATTTACAATTTAATCAACAAAAACAACTAATAACTCATTGAATAGCCGAGGGACGAAATATAATAAGTACTCAGTAATTGGAGTTATAGAATTGCATTCCCCTTTCTGATAATTATACATCCTTCCCACAGCATTATTTCCTGTAAAATTTCAGAGAATTTTGAAAATTAAGTGGTTACTCAGACTCTAACATATGGAAATAATACATTGTGAAGAAACTCCAGAATATTTTTTCTTGCAGTTCCTACAGTGTTGATCTAGCCTGCCTAGTCCATATGTTTTGTCACCTAATTTTATATGATATTTGCGTTTATGTACAATTTGCTTGATATAAAAGAAAATACATGATTGTTCCGCTACTTCTAGTATACATGTACAAAACGCTGACACGGCACCAGTTAGTTAATAAACAGTGACTAACACTGGCCATGTATACAACAGTCCTAAAGATCCTTAAAATTACATTATCCAACACAGAAATTACCATACAGTAACCTTCAGTTTCCAACTTGTATAAAAATTCCTTGTCATAGTCTAATTATTAACATAATTGTAGAAACAAGAAAAAGTATGTATTTCATCATATTCTAGCATTCGAACAAATTCCACCTTAAGTAAAACCAACTTTGAAACAAGCTCTCTGTATATTCAACTTGACAACCTTGTCTTGAAAAGCAAAATGTAAATTCTCTTTTTGTGACATATAGATTGATTGCATGTAGCGGTATGTGGTTTTATTACACACTACCCTTCCTTTGCACAGTGTTCCTTGGTTGATATGTCTGTGCTCTGTCTGTGCTATTTATGCCTGCAAATCTAATTGTGGTCAGCTAAAGATTAAAAAGGGCCTCATGGACAACAAGCTAGACTGATGTCTCAAATACTGCAAACAAGTCTTCTTGGCACTGAGATGATAGCTTTGCAATTGACCATTTATGATTTAGTCACATTACTCAAAGAAGTTTCTAGCAGAATGAGCTAGATCTACTGGACAACCTGATTCTTTGACCTCCTAAAACTCCTATTTTGACATCTGCATCTCAACGAGGCAAATTCTCATAGAATGACACTACTTGTGCTCAAAGGTGGCAAGTGCAGTGTGATTGAAAGCCTTCTATTTGGTGATATCTATCCAGATGGTACTGTACACACAAACTACTGGCACCGTGTTATGCTGCAACAGCCACCCTTTAACTTTGGGTAGGTGGGAATCTATAATCTCTAGTACAATGTACAGTTCATGATCGTTGTTCATCTAGTATATTAAGCATATATTACAAAGTTGTTGGGTGCATAGTTATACTACAAAAGAAGTAAAATTGGGCTTTTTTTTATCTTGACTACAAACTAAGCCAACCCAGGCCTTCGAATCGTTAACTGTAGCTGGACTACATTTGCATATATAATACAGCATATATCAACACAATACGTCAGACTCTGTAATACAGAATTCATTACTTTTTATGATACATTTTCTCTTGAGTGACAAAGAGTCGTACATGAAGTCATAACATTGTCCCAACTTTAACTTTGATCCAATAAAACAAAAGACACATTTTAATCTGACAATAGTGTCAATACAGTCTTCCTCAGTACGAATGACCCATCATTTCTGATGCATGATCATGTGACCCATGCAACAGATCAATGCTCAGAAATGTCCAAGAGTAAACTATTTGACTTGTGTGTTGGATTTAAGTTAAACCCGGGACAATTTGGAGACCAGTTCAAAGTGCCTGTGACACCAATGACATCAAAGCACATTTCCCAAATTTTACCCTGGGTGCCAGACAGGATCAGGTATACCGGTAGCTAGCGAGTTTTGTTTGGAGATGCAAGACAGTCAGCCTGCAGACCTCACATTAGCACTCCGGGGTGTTTAAGCCCGAAGGAGTTGTCGCTACCCAGAAAAGGGCAGGTGGACCTCATCGGGCTTGAACTCCCCGGGGCGCTAATGGGAGATCGGCGGGCCTGACTGTCTTGGGCCACCAAATAAACTGTCCTAGCTGCCCAATCCCGGCTGGCCCCCAGGGTACCCAAATTAATTCAACCATAATAAGTATTTTTCATTAAACTGTAACAGTAAAATATGTTTGTGCAAAACATAAACCCTTCTGATGTCACTTATCATCAAAATTTACAAACCAACTTCCAGTTCAAGATTCCTGCTGCCAGGGAATCCCAATTGAATTTCTTTTTAAGCCAAACACGACATACAGCTTTTTTTAACCCGTCCTCTTGAGAAGAAAACAGTGCCCTATCGTTGTAATTACAAACAATTGTGTTTGCTTTGGTGCTTCACTTTGATGTCATTTGTGTCACAAGCACTTGAATGAATCATTAAATGTCTAATTTTAGTTTTTAGGCTAATAAAGTTACAACATTGGCTTGGAGAGAGAACTTGTAGAATTCACAGCCGTAAAAGCTGATGACAACGAATTCGCGGCCGAGACCTCTTTGGGGCGCCCTCTGTCGGGTAACAGCTGTCTCTGCAACTGCCTGGCGTTGGTCTCCATGTGTTGCCGTAGCGACCCGACTAGCGCGGCCGTGTGGTCGTTGAACTGAGAGTCCAGACTGAAGTACTGGGTGACGACCGGCGCGCCGTCCGCAGAGGACTTTGACATAGTGATGGAGTTTTGCGCGCCCGTCAGCCCGGGGTCAGAGGTGAGAAGTGACGGAGGCGGGCTCGACAGCAACGGAGGGGGGCTCAGCAGAGGGGGCGAGGGCTGCTTGGTGGAATCCTGTTGGGTGGTGGTGGGAGAGGGGGTGCCGTCGTCAGCTGGGCCAGTGTGGGGACACTGGGAGGAGTGCTTCAGCATGTGTTTTACTAAGTAGGACTCCTGTAGGATTGTGGAAGTGAAGATGCAAAAATTACACAGAGTTTAACATTGAATCATCTACATTATAGAGAAACTTAAGTTTACCTAACCAACACTGGTAAAATAGTTACCCAAAAGAACCTATGTCACCCACATCTCCAGTGTTGGTTTGGTAAAGTTTACTTTCTCTACAATGTCAAAGAAGTTGAAATTGTTGGAAACTGAATTGTTTGAGTTAATACTCTATCTAAAAGTGTCAGCAGTCCTTTATTCCATCATCCTCATCTTGATACGTCCTAGGACAGACTTCGGAGAAAATTGCAGTTGCCAAATTTGCATGCAACTTTTGTTTTGGTCTATGCATGCACATTGTTGACCCTGGAAGAAAGTGCAGGGTTGGACAAGTCCACTAGCCCTATTGTTCCAGGTAATTGAAAATACCGATTTGGCAAGTGCATGTGCTACACCCCACTTGCCTGATTGGGCAAGTTAGATTTCTTCCATTGAGTGAGATTTGACATGCTACTTTTCACAGCCATGCCATCAAACATTGGTCAATGCCAATAACAAGAATTCCATTGATGGAAATAAAAATACATACGGGAAAATTGCACTTAAAATTTAACTTCGGGCAAGTGAAAGGTTGGTTCAGGCAAGTAAAGCTTTTATGTACTTGCCCAATAGGACAAGTGAATTTTAGAAAACTTGTCCAACCCTGAAGTGTACCAGAGAGCATAGACAAGGCACTTACAGAGGTGTAGGCCTTGTGGCAGATGTTGCAAATGAAAGACTTGGGGTGCGTCCTGTGAGCGTGTTGAGAGAGGTGGATCTAGAGATCCGCACACCACCACATCACCATCAGGAGAGAGGCACCAGGAAGAGGAGACAGAAATTTCAAAATCATTTATTTCTTTGGATTGTTATTATAGTAATTGTGATTATCAGAAGAAAGGAACAGAAAAAGGCTTCAAAAATAGTACAGCTTCAAAAGAAGTAGGTCCCAAAGAATCCAACATCAAGACTTAAACCTGTTCTTATATGTCATACCCATTCAATGGAGGTTTTCTCTACCAGTCTATTTACTCATGGTCTTATGAGACAAATGAGTGCCTACTACAATTACACAGCTTTCTACCAGTCGAAAATTCAAATATGATTTGTATGTGCTGCTGTCAAAAATTTGAATGCTGGGTTCAGACATTGGCATTACTGGTACTGCAATTTTTTCATGTTCAAAGACACAAAATTTCTGAACTTCTGGTACATATTGCATTAAAATGTGTGTTTTCTTGGGTGGATATGACATAAGAAGAACAAAGTGCAATCCGTATCACCCTCAGTTCCAGCCTCCCACAATATTACGCAAGTCGACCCATGCATGGTCAGGCTGTTACCTTGTTTTCCTTTTTCCAAAAGAAAACTTTCTTTCAGTACAAAATGAAAAATCAAAGTCTTTTTTTTTTCTTTCTCTTGCAGAAAAACTAAGAAATATTTTTGTTGAACACAAGACGTTGCGGATGTTGTCCCACCTGCAGACCTGCTGCGTCGCCGTACGCTCGGAAGCACTTGTTACACTGGTACGGTTTGTCGCTGTTGTGTCTCTTGGAGTGGGATTGGAGGTTAGACAGCTGGGTAAAGGCCTTGCCGCAACCGGGGTGCGTACACTTGTAGGGGCGGTCACCTAACAAAACAATAAATTAAAGGGGTCATCTAACAAAAAATAATCAACAAAAACACAGGAAAGAAAGGTCTTGTCGCAACCGCGGTGCGTACACTTGTAGGGGTGGTCACCTATCAAAATGATAAATTAAAGGGGTCATCTAACAAAAACTAATCAACAAAAACACAGAAAAGGAAGGTCTTGCTGTCATTGGTGTGCATACACTTGTACGAGCGGTCATAAAAAAAAAAATAAATAAAAAAGGATGGTTAGATTAAGAACAGACGACAACAGAAAAGGATGAAGCCTTTGCCACAACAAGGGCTGTCACCAAACAAAACACTGTAAATCAAAGGGGTCATCTACGGGACTGTCGATATTTGGTGGGGGGGTGGGCGTGGCTGTTGCGCTGAAAGTCAGATTAAAAAATTTTTCATGTCCCTCTCTCGACAGGAATGTAATGTTTTATTCTGTGAGGAGTTCGCAGGCGACAAAAGTACACCCGCATTTTGTCCTTATTACAAGGCTATAATTTAAACTGGCAAAAAAAAACCTTCGGTTAAAAAGTAACAGCACAAAGCACTGGGATGTGCAGTCAGGGCATGATGCAGTCCATCCAAGACGGAGGGATTGCTGACATGTAACTAACGGTAAACTACTACTGCTGGAGTTCTGAGATTTTGTGTAACACTACTGAAACGGTCTGCAATCTCTGAAAACACCCATCACCAAAAAAAAGCAAAAGAAAAGAAAACACATAAAGAATTGCACCCTCTGGCATCTGATTCTCATTGTATGAAACAGAAAATTAATGCATTTACTTGCAGATGGCTGGTATCAAAGTCAGTCTAATTTTCCCTCACTATTGTATTCTCAGCTCTAGATTTTTGTTTTATCTCTTAGACTATTTATTGCCCTTTCTTTATTTTCCGGAGGAAGGTTGAGTACGAAATTTGTCTACATCATTTTATAGCTGTTGAGTCAGCTAGTGTATGACTGTTTTGCTCCATGTATTGTAGACAAGTAGTAGTACACTGCAGTACTGATTGAACATATCTTTTAACAGTCATATGCTTACAAAACTAAAGAATAGAAAGATGTGTACACCATGTGAACCATATGCCTTGAGGGTTTGCATTGACAGGACAGAAAGTTTGCAGACGATTCCTGTAGCGTACGGGCCAAACTGACGCCTTCGCCAAACGGCCTAGCCTCCCTACTCACACCAAGAGACACAGGCGGAAAAATTAGGGAGACGTCTCAAGGCGTTTGTGCCTGCTGTGTCTTCTTAGATGGTCTGTAGCTTGCACATACCTGTAGGTGTGAACACTCCACAAACCAGCCACAAGTACAAAACATTTGTGTTAATATATATAGTTCTAGTTCTTGTATGTCATATATCAACTGCTTGACAACCCTGTGTCAGTAGTTACACAACAGTGTCAGTAGTTACACAACATACAAATACAATTATAAAGTTGTACGCACCGATATCGAAGATGTAAAAAAAATGTCAGCGGTATAAACAGTGTCACACTGCCAGTTACCTTCAGCCGAAATCAAGAATATTGAAGAAATTTCAAAATTACATTTGCAGGGGGCTCGGTGACCTAGAGATATTGGTTAATCCCTAAAAATTCTGCAGCAATTGAAGACACTGGTCGTACTGCTGCCAAAAATATCCTTCTACTTCTAGAGTTAGCAAACGGTAGTTAGGATTAAAGTAATATCTGCTTTTGAACACCAGTAATTCTTTTTTTTTGTAATGCCTCTGACCTCCAAACATACTTGTGTGAATTTTTTTTATCTTGCATATAAATGATAGAAAAAAATTAATGTGTAAATTCCCATTGAATACGTAATGCTGTCTGTCTTATATTGACCCTCAAACATCAGCAGTGCTGCCTTGAGGGTCAGGGAAATTGTTACATAAAGCAAATAAATAACAAACAAACAAAGCTCTGACCTGTGTGCAGCCTGACATGCTGTTGTAGATGCGACAGTTGCTTGAAGGTTCTCTCGCAGTAGGTGCACTGGTAGGGCTTGATGCCAGTGTGAATTCGGGAGTGCTGAGCCAGGTAGGAGCTGTTGGCAAAGGACTTCCCGCAGGAGGGGCATTTGTAGGGCTTCTCCTCAGTGTGGGAGTGTCTGGCATGTCTCTGCGCATCAGACTTGGAAATAAAAACCTGTAAAGGAAACAAAATGAAATATGCTACCTATATTTATTTATTCGTTCAGCTGTTTACAAACAGCCAGGGCTGCCCAACTAGCCGTAGGCTATTGCCAAGGGCTAACCCTGTACATGTTCGCAAATGCTACCTATATACCATCATTCATGATGATTCAAGCCCTTCTTGAGTTATTCTTTTTCAAACTGGTTGACCTACACTTGTTACATGATGTAATTGAACACCACATGGTGAGTCAAAATTGACCAGACATACAGCATATGCTTGTGCAATATAAAAAAAATCGAAGTCGAAGAACCTGAGTGTATTGCCCTGGAAAAACAAATAACTAAATGAATAAAAACAAGACCTATCTAACACCCAAAAATCGTGACCATAGCGTGTCCTGAAAACGAGATAGCAAAACCAGAAGTTGAGCTGCAGTACCAAGGGAAGCCGCTGGGGGGGAAAAATCTAATCATTTCCTGTGTTTGTCACACCCCATGCACCAACACACCAAGTATGAAACCAATCCACACAGCGGTTCTTGAGTTATCTTGTTCACAGACACACACAAATAGATACACACACAAACATGCACCACACACACAGACACAAACACAAACCAGGGCTCGAAATACCACCTGCATATGCTGGTTAGTGCAGGTAAAATTGGAGCTGTGCAGGTATTTCTGATGTCTACCTGCACCTAACCTGCACTGCTCCATGTATGTAAAATCATTCTTTATTCATAGTAAAGAAAGGTACACGGAGCCCAGGACACGATGGTCATTATTGACCAAACATGCAGGGGGGACAAAGGACATAACATAGATAGTATTGCACAATGTGGGTATTGCTTATCATTACTTTTAAAAAAACATTATATTTAGTTTAGTTCAGTTTTCATATTTCTAAAATCACAACATTTCAATCATCAATATTGTCCATACAGATGCTCTACATTTCTCAGCCTTGTGGGTTTCTACAATAGCGTTTCTGACTCCCAATACGGTTCGTGGCGTGAGTTCCAAATAGCATATGACGATAACATCGCAATGCGGCTTATATCAGTAAACAGAGTCTTCGGTGGTTTGGCTTTAACTATTTTGAACAGTGTTCTAAGCCTGGTCTTGTTCTCTGGCGTGACGAGTCCCCTTGATCCGACTTCAAAGCAGGTTAGTGTAGCGGAAATGCCAGCAGTTTCTAAATCTGCCGCTAGGGTGCTGTATTTGTTGACCTTTCGGTCATGACTTGTTTTGATGTTCTTTTCAAAGGGTACAGTCAGTTCATGGATGTGGAGGGTCTTCTGTTCTGGTAAATATATGATCAGGTCTGGTTTCTGGGTAGTAGGTATTGTATGGACCGGGATGGTACCTCCGTTAGTTGTGTAACCTTGTATGTCCGCATAGATGGTGGCGTTGATCCGAGAGGTGTCAATGGACTCTATGATGGTGTCCGTTATGTGCTTCAATACCGAGTTGTGTCGGAATGTGTACCGTCCTTGTTGGAGAGCGACACCGCAGTGGTTCAGAACGTGGTGGAGTGTTTCCCGGATGCCACATAGTTTACATTTGTCAGTGTTACGTTTTCCCCACGTGGTCAGGTTACAGAGTGTGGGGAGGGCGTCGATGGAGGCACGCACAGCGAAACTGAGGATGCCCCTCGGCAGGTTGTACATAGCGGACCGCCATGTCAGGTCGCATTTTTCTTCCTCAAGCAGTTGTAGCATCTGCCCTTGCTGTAGAAGGTTAGTGCAGGTAAAATTGGAGCTGTGCAGGTATTTCTGATGTCTACCTGCACCTAACCTGCACTGCTCCATGTACTCTGTTTCATACATAAATATCATATGATGTAGGTGTCTATGGATTGTTATTAGCTGCATTGACTGTTACCACCTTTTAAGTATGAAACAAAAAATAGCAATGGTTCCTGAACAATTTTAGTATGATCCATACTTCCTAATTTCAGAGTGGTGCAGGTAAAATTTGTCTGGTGCAGGTACTTTTCAATGTTACCTGCACCAGTGCAGGTATGCAGAAAAAAGTATTTTGAGCCCTGCAAACGCTAGTGAAAATATAACCTCCATGTAACAAAGGCATACCTGTGGACACAGTTTACACTTGTACTCCTTGTGTGAGGGTGAGGGCAGCTGCTCCATGGAGCTGGGCACCAGACCCTGCTCAGCCGGTGGGGGCTGGGGTGGGGGGGACAGCTGCATGTGTGCAAAATACAATATAAACTATTAGCCTAGCCCCTGAGGTGTTGCCAAAAAAAGATTCAAAGCATTTTCACTCATCCTCATATTGTAACAAATAGCTTCAAATTGACCAACACCAATAACAGAAAAAGGTTAATTTTTGCACTGTATCGGAATATGCATACATGTAGTACATGTATGTATATGTGGTCACAATATCAGCTAGTTAGCTGCCTAGTGTCCACATTTTATTGGCCCTGTTGTGAAGTCAAAGTCAATGAAAAAAAATTGTGAATGTGAACCAGACGATTTCTCAAAATGGATCCAATACATACTAAAATTTTCAAGTTGCAAAACAAGGAGCTGTCTTTTTTTTTACCGTTTCTGCCATTTTCTTGCCGTTGGTCTGTCCGTCCTGTCCCATTTTCTGGCGCTCGCTGGTGGCGTTGGCGTGTTCGGCAAACTCGTGGGTCATACGCGCCACCGAGCTGTGGAACCGTGCATCGCAGTGGCTGCACTTTTCTGTAACACAGGAAAATCATTTGCTGCTGATTGATACTATAATTATGGACTTTCTGTGTAAAAATGAAGATCTTAACATAGCAAAGTGAGCAAGCATATTTCTGTTCTAACTGCAGTTTGACAAGAGGTTGCTAGGGGAACTACATGTATAAAAAAGCAGCTGATGAAAACCAATATAGATGGCCCCAAAATTGGTTGCTTTTTCCCCGAGGTGGATCAAGTTGAAAACTATCATTTATAATTAATACAGCATCAAATGTATACGTAATACACATACTAGTACTAACCTCCAAGTACATCCTCCATTGTACCAGTCACCTGGAGCCCTCCTACCCCCGGTCCTACCGGAATGACCAGTGGTTTCTGAAAAGTGTTTACTTAGTGAGGTAAACAAGAAATCTTCGGCAGATAAACAGAAAGCCTAATGTTCATCCACACCTGCTTATACCTGCATGAATCCAATATCCTATGCTAGATACAAACCTGTTGGAATCATTTTTTCAATTACTCTCACAGTTACACAAACCAACGAATCCAATATCACTTTGTCAAACATCTTAGTAAAACTTTGAAAGATATTTTTGTTTGCGCACAAAATGTTATGCTATTACACTAACATGTACATCAAATGTGGCAGTCATCAGACTTGAATAAGACAACTAAAGACATCCAAAAAGGCTGTATAATTTCCTGACTATTTGCCACTGACACATTTTACTGCATCAATATTTTACCTGCACGACAAAGCCTAAAAGTAACACTAACCCTAACAATAAAACTTATGCTACAGCAGGGCTCGAAATACTGGGTGCATGTGCACCCAGGTGCACCCAAAATTGGAACTGTGCACCCGATTTTTTTCAATGGGTGCACAGGATGCATCCAAATATTTTATTAGGTTTATGTATGTAAAGATATCAAGTATACTAGTATCATATTCTTGACATTCACATATTCTTGAAGTGTTAGAAAGATAATAAAAATGTCTGTCATGGTGGTTGTTTAAGAATTTGAAAGCTTGTAATTAAGTTTTGTTATTAGGTTTTTCTTACATTTCTGACAAAATTTTTTGGTGCACCCAATTTTTTGAGCTGGGTGCACCAGTGCACCTAATCCCAAAAATGAATTTCGAGCCCTGTACAGTTACACTACAGACCAATGATTACAAAAGTGATGGAGAATTGTCCCAATTGGATGGCAAATCATCTGACAGCAAAACATCCTGATCCTATTTCTGCATGACAATGCCATCGTTGTTCATATGTTTATTTACATTTGTCTGGGTTTCATCCTCCATGGTTACTGCTGGCTCAATCCTTTTGCTAAATCTAACCATGGAAAGCTCTAGATTGAGCCCACAGTTACTCTGGAGGATGATACCCAGGCTATATATCTATGTAACTTCGTAATAAGCCCTTTCACAGAGATCACAACGCATGTGCAGCGACAGAAATTCTAGGTAACATGTCAAAGGTAAACTCACTCACACTAAAGGCCTCGAAAAAGAAAACAGTCTCGACAATCGTTTCGATTTGCATAACAATGTCCAGGCAGGTTTTGTGTTCTTTTTGTGAGCCTTTACCTCTAACATGTTACCTCGGTTTCATGTCGCTGCGCATGCGTTCTGATCTGTGAAATAGCTTATCTAACCTGTGGGTGGAACTGAACCTGGGGAGCCCACATCATGTCCCAGTCAAACATGCAGTACTGGTCACAATCTCTAGGGGGAGACAAACAGAAGATTTTATACTATAAAGCAGAGGTTTTTTTACATGTTTTTAGGCAGTTTTGTCATGCATCCTGTTCCATTCCAGTTTCTTCAAATTCGTCAGTCCATTGTTTTCTTCATGGCCCACGGACAAGAAGAAAACAGGACAACACAGAGACCAAGACTGTCAAAAATGACTAAAACACATCAAACAACAGCCTTAGCCCATCATCTACTTGGAGAGTAAAGACTATATTCAATATACTGGTGTTTTTTTTTCACTTTTTGTTCTCGTCTATCGCACCTACTTTTTTTTGCACCACCACCAGCCACACTACCATGCACCTACCTGGCCGGGATACCCCGTAGTGGGTTTTGGCCAGTATTTATACAGAATAGAATAGAATATACTGGTTGATAGTTCGAAGTGCTCATGCACACGTTTGAGACCACATCTGTAAAGCAGTGACACAATGTCATATTGCTGCAGTACAAAGTGAACCAGTCAGAATTGCCCTGAGGAAGGTGACAGACTGTCACCGAAACATCGGTGAAAATAAAGTCATGGTTGTGTATTTCTAAGAGTCTCCTTATTTAAGGATTGTAAAATTAGTGGGTAATAACTGTCAAAGATGGAGGTCCCTGAGACATGTATCAAGCCTGGTCTGACTCTAGACAAAAACAGTTGAAATAGTTTAGTAAATAAATGAGTCTTGGTTCAAATTGTCAACCTTTTTTTTTCTAAATTACTAGTAAGCTGTCTGAATCTTTGAAGAGAATACATCATCATGCATTCTCTGGTTAATGTAGTTTCTTGACACTTTATTCTTCACGTTTTGATTGGCCAATTTGGTTTATTGAATCATAATTATGACATAAATTTGTAACAGACACATATTAACAGTTACATGGATAACATAACATGGCGTCTCTATCACTATAGCTGGAACTATATTCACTTCTTCACAAGAGGAGGATATTTTTCTAAGGTATTGTTCATCAGCGAGATCTCTTTGTAATGTCCTTGTGTTTATATTGCCGCGTCCGATTTTAATTGCCCTCCATCCAAAATATCAATGAAAGAAAAATATTATGACCACAAACACCGGAACGTACTGAGAGCTAACAGCTAGTATGAAACGTAATCCACTGCCTATCTGAAGTGAGCAGACGCACGAGATCGTAAGTCGTCAAAATATTTTGATAAACCTACTCACCAGTGAGTTTTGTGGGTAATAAAGTCATTTAAATCAACATTCCGAATATTCCACGTCCGCCATCTTAGTGGTATTTAATAACACAGACGAGTTCATATAACCATCAGAGGGGTGTTTGTAGAATATAATGAGAAAATTCCATTCAACAGTTTATACAGAGTACAATAATTATTTATGTCAATTAGTATAACTTTTATGATATGATTATGATTGGAAGAAATAAGTTTTAAAAATCTGATTTATTGATTTATAAATGTCTACAATCAAAATTTCTCCCTAATTCCTCTGTAGACTGTTCTATTTGAGTTCCGGTTGCGCAGTAACCTTGCGCGCTACGGTTTGACCCCACGTGCAAGAGGAAAGATTTCGTGAGGAGTCGCGAACAATTTTTCTGCACGAACAAAACACATTTTCTTCGTAAAATCTCAAGACACCGCTTTTTAAACACATCCAGAAACAATGGTGAAGCTAGAGAAGGTGAGTTTGGTTTGATTTTTGTTGTTGAAGTAAGTGGGGGGATCGTTGCCGTCGGAAGATCGCTGCGGGCTGCATGTGCGAGCTCGCCGCCTATCCCCACGCTATGATTCCTCCATACCACGAGGCCGTCCGGGGGTGCGGTACGGGGATCGTAGAATTCGGCAAAAAACACCGGGAAATTGACCAGGAGAGTCAGACCTCACTAAGTTTAACGTTCCCCCTCGGCCGACCAAACCCTTTTGTGGCAAAATCTCCTCACAAATAATTTTATTCGCCAACTTCTGAATGTAGCAAGCGTAGTCAGCCTGGAAGAGACTCGCCCCACGCCACCACACCACGTGGTCGCGGAGGTCTGGAGAAATTTTTCAACTTTCACAGTTTTAAAAAGCTTGTAACTCTTTAAATGTTACATGAAAGTAAGAAATAACAACGTTCAGTTGTTCTGCACAACTGGATATTTGTTAGTCTGTATGTTCTTAGCTTATTTTTGCACGCCGTTTTCTTATCCTAGTTTGATCAAGCCAGGGGATTTAAAAATGCTCACCGATTGGAATTTTTTTTCACTTCATAGTATAATCATACAGTTTTATCCTCCTTGTAAAGTGATCACTGTTAAAAAAAATTGCAATACACTGTAGATGGAATTGAAGGAAGGAAAGTCATATTTCTACGCGAGTTGATTGTAGCTCGGTATGACAAAAAGACTCGCGCCTGTTCCCATCTGGCTGACCTTATAATTTGTTAATAATTTGTTATAATTTGTATTATTTGTACATTTCAGTTGCTATTATTTTCTGTATTGTTTTAATGTGGACTCCAGGAAGACTAGTGTATTTCACTAATGGAGATCTAAATAAACCAAACCAAACCAAACCTTACAACATGCTGTAGGCTTTCCTGAGGGATTTTTTTTGCTTTTTAAAGTGCCTTACCCAAGGGCACAAGATTTGATGGCACAGCAAGGTTCGAACCCGGGACCTCTTAGGCCTGAGCCCAACGCGCTGCCGATTACGCCATGCAGTCTTACCTAGTACACCTTTGTCGTGTCCATTCCCCCCAAGTAGCCTGCAACTCTACCAATTATTCTCATGGAGCAGAAATAAATTAGCCTGGCCGATATAAGAGGGTCTGCATTGGGGGGGGGGGGGCTCCGACAACGATTTATGCTGAATTCAAAAGAACCCCCTACGTATTACGCTAAATCAAGGAAGGCAATTAGGCTAGATTCGGTCGCCTCGCAACAAATTACATAGATAAGATGGTTTTCCGTACAAGTTACGGGAAATAAAATGGGCTGCCTACGCCTTACGGAAAAGAGCATGCATCATCATCATCATGATGAAGTGCATGCAGACCCTCATATAACTTTGATGATGTTCGGGAGGACCGTCTTTGGCACTGTTTGATCTGGAATCCTATCCAAATTCATCATGGCTTGGCTCTGTATGTAGCGAAGGCTCTCTATGGAGCAAATGAACCCCTGTCGCCATGGTAATCCTCTACACCCAGTAGGGGTTTCATGTGGTAGGACTTTTCAGTTTTCTCCAGTGGGAGTTAAATTGGCCGCCACAAAATATCCCAAACATTTACCATCACCCTGAAAAGCTACCGAACAGTCACTGTTTTCTGCTGTTAAATTTTTAGCTCATCTAATACTACTAATGCCTGTTAATGTATTATTCTATTTATTTTTTTGTCTAATATAGAAGAGTCCTAAGGCTGCGGCACCAAAGGCCAAAGGTCAGGCCAAGAAGGGGAAGGCCAGGCCTGTGAAAGTAGTAGAGGAGGAGGAGTCAGAGGAGAGCAGTGAGGAGGAGGAGGAGGAGATGGAGGTCCAGGTATAAATTTGTAAATTTTGAAAGAATCAAACATCAGTGAATATTAATAAACTTGTTAATGAAGTTGTTTTGTCCTTAAATTAGCTTCGATCTAACTTTAGATTCCAGCATCGGTGGCTCAAGTCAAGGCTTGTTTCCTTTACAGACGACAAAGGCACAGCCTGCCAAAGGCAAGGTTGTAGCTGAGGCGAGCGATGAGGAGGAGGAAGAGGACAGTGATGATGATGAGGAAGATGATGATGATGATGAAGAAGAAGAAGACAGTGATGAAGAAGAGGTATGCTTAATGATGACATCATCATGTCATTTTTTTTCTCATTGTAGCTACAGCGCCACCAGGCGATGTTGATGTAGAGGACCTTGAGTGAGTCAACAGAACTAGTGTTCTTGGTCCCACCAGTTCTGGCCCAGAACACCATCATCTTATCATTTGAAAACATTGTGTTTGTTAGGAGGATGACAGTGAGGAAAGCGAGGTAGAAGGTCAGAACGGGAAGACAACAGCAGCTAAGGGAAAGGAGGAGGAGGAAGACAGTGATGATGAGGATGATGAGGATGATGATGACAGTGAGGAGGAGGAAGATGAAGGTACGTCCTTTTATCGTGGATTTATATACAACTATAGGCTTCTAAAATATTATTTTTATGGGCTACTGTATACTATGTATATACACTTGTAACAAATCTAGAATGAATGGCAAAGTGTTTTATTTCTGTCTTCAAATTTAGTTAAATGTTTATCATTAAACCTTTGCCTAGAAAAGGCTATGAAAGAAATGTCCTACTGTCAATATCTCTGTGTTTGTGATTGGTGAAGTACAGCACTGTTTCCTTGATGTTGAAACAATATATTGATTGATTGATTCTGTTACTTAGCATGTTTCCATTAATTTCAATTGTTATGTATTATTTTTCTAATTCAGATGAGGAAGAGGCCCCAAAAGCTGCCACCAAACGTAAGGCAGAGACCAAGGCAGCTGTCCCAGCAAAGAAGGCTAAAGCAGAAGGTGGGTTTTAACCCTTACTTTGTCTAATCGTTTTATGGGGTTGGATTTGTGTCATTTGAATATTAGATAACTTTGCATTACTGTTACTAGTATTATATAGTAAATTCACATTTGTAGAGCACAATTTTTTTGCGAATCAGACACACACAGGGTTTTGTCTTAAGAGAGGAAAAAGGGCACTGTTCCCCCATGCCAATGTACAAAGAAAGAAGGTCCTTTGACAAGCATAGAATTCAGGATTCAGGACCAGGGAAGCTACTTGCTTACATGTCTGACAGTAATTTACCCCTCAGGAAGCCTCAGAATGCCATATCTTAACATGAAAATTCCACCATGGAAAGGGGGGAACCATCTTTGATTTTAACAATTCTTTTTTACTTCTGTTCAGAAGAAGATGAAGAGGACAGTGATGATGATGATGACGATGATGATGATGATGAGGAGGAAAGTGATGATGAAGAGGAAGATGAAGATGAAGATGAGGACAGTGATGAGGAGGAGGATGAGGAGGAAGATGAGGAGGAGGAAACTCCTCAGCTTGGCAAGAGGAAGGCCAAGGGTGCTGTGAAGGAGGAGTCCCCAGCCAAGAAGGCAAAAGTTGAAGGTACAAGATGGTTCATCAAGTCTTGTCTTATTTAGAGTATCATGAAATCTTGTGGAACTTAAAGTTGTACACATTACTATATGTTGATAGACACACACACACAAACATTCATCCACACACAAACATTTATCCGCACACATACAAATGTAGTATACGCATACACACACACATACACATAAACATTCATCAACACACACAAAAACATTCATCAACACACACACACACAAACATTCATCCACACACATACAAATGTAGTATACACATCCACACACATACAAATGCATTACACACACAAATACTCGCACACATACACATGCATGCACACACACATACACACACACATACGTACACACACACACACAGACATGCCCAACACGAAACACTACTCCCTTTTGGGTGAATAACAGATGATGACAATGAGTGGAGAAGAATCTTAAACTTTGATCTCTTGTTGAACTATATGACTGAGCTTTCTGTTTGCCCTCCCACTAGGTGAACAGTCTACCCTGTTTGTCGGAAACCTGACTGAGAAAGTCACAGAAGAAAAACTGCGCAAGTTCTTCAAGAAGAAGGGTCTGGAGGTCTTGGATCTTCGTTACCTCACAAAGTCTTCAGGTGTAAGGTAAGTCATCTTCAGAAGGGCAAGAAGGAATTTTTTTTCCAAACTTTAATTTTAAAAGCTATTGTAGACATCACAAAGATCAAGAAATCTTATTGCTTTCTTGGTTCTAGCCAGGAATTTCTTTCAGAGGAAGAGGAGGGGGGGTCTTGGCCCTTTCTCTGTGAGGATATTGTGAGAATGTAGGATAAAACTGCCATTACCATTGCACTAATTTAGATCCTGGCCAGAACCCGAAGTTAAACGTATTTAGCTTCATCTTGTTTCAAGTCTCCTCTAACAGTTGCTCGTTCCTCCCCCACAGTTTGGCGTACGTGGACGTACCGGCCGCTGAGGAAGCCACTGCGCTGGAATTGAACGGAGCAACAGTCGCAGGGACGGAACTGAAGGTTGAGAAGGCAAAGAGCAAGAAACAGGAACCTAAAAGCCCAAAGAGCCCGGGTCAAAATCAGAGCTTTGGGAGCGACGGTGAGACCTCTATCTTGAAATTATGTTTAACTTACAAGTTAAACATAATAAGAAATCCTGAGGAATTGCTATGTAAAACTGTAAATAGATCCCTGATAAAATAATGAATTGAAGCGATAAAAGGTTCTTGATTTGTTAACAGTAACTTAATTTTAGTGACTCTCGCAGTCACTAGTCAACCACTAAAATTTCATCATTGCTATTCTTCTGCCCCCCTCCCTCTTGCCTCAACACCATTAGAATTAGAAGCAGTGAACTACTCCCTTTCGTCATTGATTTTAGTGGTTAGTGGGAAAGAAGTAGTTCCCTGCAGTTAATTCTAACAGTGTCAAGGCAAGAGGGAGGGGGGCAGAAGAGTAGCAATGTTGACATTTTAGTGGTTGACTAGTGACTGTGAAAGTCGCAAGAATTAAGTTACTTATATCAAGAATGCTTTGTCACTTCAATTCATTAATTTATCAGGTGTCCATTTTGGAAATCTAGCCATCTTTTTGTCATCCTCTAGTATTGAATTTCTGGAGTCTGCAGAGGGTGTCATCCTTAAAATTTCCTTGCAGTGGCCTCAATCTGTTGATTTCGTCATTTGGTGCCATGAAGCAAACCTTACGTATGTTTCTCCTTTTTTAGGTGACAGAGATGCGCGGACCCTCTTCCTAAGGAATCTGTCATATGACTCCACAAAGGAGAGCATCATGGAAGTGTTCACCGACGCAGTGGACGTCCGTATCCCGATATTCAAGGACAGTGGCAGACCGAAGGGGTAAGTTGTTTGTTAGTTATAAGTCCTAAGAATGCCGTGTTACCAGTTACGGTCCTGAAAGCGTAACATTTGGGGCAGTAGATAGGTAATGAACCCAGATTCTATTCTTTTTTCTTTTTTTTTCCACATGAACCTGGCATTACAGTGTTGTGACAAACACACAAAAATAACGACTGAAAAATTTTCTCTCCTACAGGATTGCGTTTGTGGAGTTTGAGAGCGAGGCTAAAGTGGAGGAGGTGAAGTCTTCCATGGACGGAGTGGACGTTGATGGACCGGAGTGTTGGGATGGATTATGTCGCTTCCAAGGCACAGTTCACTGGAAGGCTCAAGGGCAAGAGTCCAGGAGGGGGATTTGGGGCACCAGGTAGCAAAACTGTTTGTTAGAACATTTGAAAATTGGCCTCCATTGCTTTCCTCATTGAAGTTATAAGGAAGGAGATCAGGGAATGAAACAATATGTTGATTTGCATATGATAGATTGGGTTTGGGTTTGAACGGTAAAAGATCTTCCGATGCATGGGTTTGCAAAAAAAAGTGTAGGTACATAATGTATTTTAAACATGGCATCCTTGATAAGCATTTATAAGATATGGCTCAACCTCTCGTCCTGTAAGGGGTGAAATGATGTCTATGTATAAGAGCTTGGTTTTGACAGTTATTACCTTGTTTTTATTGTGACATGTACCTTATCTCTCATCAATTCAAATAGTGACATGTCTCCAGGGCCTGACTGAAAGTAATGACTACTGGACACTGACACTAAACAAAACATGAAGAACTTCTATCTTCATTGGATGCAATGTTGTAGAAAAACGAGTCACGGTGCAATATGTCCTGTTCCCATCCAGCCACCCCCAGTAAGACCCTGGTGGTGAAGAACCTGTCCTACGACACCACGTCCGAGAGTCTGAAGGAAGCGTTCGAGGGGAGCAAGGACGCACGGGTCATCATGAAGCCGGGGACTGACCGCTCAAGAGGGTGGGTTTCACAAGCTCTTAGAAACAACAGGTCTATAACAAAGTTCTCTGTACATAACCAGAGTTCCTACCTAAACAATGTTTAAGTGACACCTTCTTCAGGGAAATGCTAACAGGGTCTACTTTTCGCTGCAGCTAGGTGTCATTGCTGCAGTGTAAAAAAAGCGGTTCCAAACATGACTCAGCTTATATAGATTAGACGCACATCTACATATATAGATGTGTATGATTGTTTCCATTGTTACATATATGTGATTCTTACCGTGTGACCTGTACTTAGCCCAAAACATTTAGGCAAAAACGTGCAATAAAGGTCTTCAATATATATATCCTCTCTCATGACTGCAGTAGATCTAACGATCCATACAGCCTCTTTAATACAACAAGGGCGTCTGTTGTCTTCTTTTGAAGCGGTCTCCAAGCTTCCATCTGTTATGCTCTGGTTTTGTACCTAGAACTTTGATTTATGATGAAAGTACTCATGAAAGTATCAATAACACTTGTCACTTTCGATATGGCAAATAATTTTTCAAACAGTGTGTTAAAATTTTGTGCATGATAATTCTATCTATATCAGTAGAAATAGAGAAGTACAACTGGTCATTTATATGTTGCACAGTGTCACTGATGGACTGTTCTAACGGTTTTAGGTTCGGTTATGTTGACTTTGAGTCAGAGGATGCAGCCAAAGAAGCAATGGACAGCATGAACCAGTCTGAACTGGATGGCAGGACCATCAACGTGGAGTTCGGCATGAGTCGCAGCGGCGGTGGAGGCGGCGGCGGAGGTTTCGGATCTCCAGCGCAGGCCAGCAAGACACTGATCGCAAAGAATCTGTCGTACGACACAGGAGAGGACGACCTTCAGCAGGCGTTCGAGGGATGCATCAGCGCTCGTGTCATCACAGACAGGGAGACGGGCAGATCTAAAGGGTAAAGAAAGAAGGATGTTCTCACGACATTCAGATTTTTTCTGTGATCATAGTCCTTTTGTTCTCAGATTGTAGGTTTTAGTTTTGTTGTTTCTCATGTACGTCTTTATTTTGTATGTTTGCCATGATTTTTGTTCTATAAAGATTATGTTTTTGATCATCAATATAAAGAATGATTTTTTTAAAAAGAAAGAAGGATGTTACCATGATGGGATAAATAACTCAAGCAGAGCTGCTATTACATTTGACAGAAAGAAACTTATTATCTAATGGCAATAGGTCCAGGCTTTCCAAGTTTTTGGCTATCACTTTTGCCTTACTCAGGAGAACTGACCCCTTTCTTTGGTCATGTGATCTCAGCCTGACACTGTAGGATTTGCACTCTATATTGCTTACCCAGTTTGGACTTCGAACGTTTATCAATTTTTACTTAAAATATTTTGCACGCAAAAAAAGTCTTACTAAGATGCAAAATTCACAGCTTTAACAATACTGTAAGAAGAAGTTCAGTATTAATCCACTGGACATTTGTTTTTCCAGGTTTGGCTACATTGACTTTGATTCTGAGGACGCAGCGAAGGAAGCCCTGAAGAACATGGATGGGCAGGATGTCGGCGGGCGTGGCATCCGGCTGGACTTCGCCCTCCCTCGGGGAGAGGGTGGTGGACGAGGTATGGAACTGGGATGATGCACGCCCTAACGATGAACTGTTAACGATGTGTGAGTTGGGTGTCAGGTGCCCATGGCCTGGTACAAGCATGGTACGCAGTGCCCTCCATCGAGATGTGATCGTACGGAATGGCACGGAACGGTCGGGCTGTCAGGTGCCCTTGACCTGACCTTGTTACGGTGGGCAGTCAGGTGCCCTTGACCGGTACGGTGGGCTGTCAGGTGCCCTTGACCTGACCTTGGTACGGTGCGGTGGGCTGTCAGGTGCCCTTGACCTGACCTTGGTACGGTGCGTTGGGCTGTCAGGTGCCCTTGACCTGACCATGGTACGGTGCGGTGGGCTGTCAGGTGCCCTTGACCTGACCTTGGTACGGTGCGGTGGGCTGTCAGGTGCCCTTGACCTGACCTTGGTACGGTGCGTTGGGCTGTCAGGTGCCCCTGACCTGACCTTGGTACAGTGCGGTGGGCTGTCAGGTGCCCCTGACCTGACATTGAACCAGTCCGATGGTTCGTTGGTGCGATAGAGTGGCATGTGCCATAGACAGCGATATGGTATGGCATCGGCATGTCAGGTGCCCCTGGCCTGGCCATGTATGCGTTCCGTTGTAGAAGGGTTCGATATCGTTGTCAGGTGCCCCTGGCCTGTACGTGTTCCGTTGTAGAAGGGTTCGATATCGTTGTCAGGTGCCCCTGGCCTGGCTACTCCTGACCTGTACAGCAGCCAGGTGTGGTATGAAACTGCAGTACGGCTATCATGGTAGTCCAACAGCAGTACACCAACAGTGGTACACCCTCCCAACTGCGGTGGTACACCAGCCCTGGTACGCTAACCGTGGTACACCTGCGGTGGTAGTCCCACCTCCCAGAGTGTCTGCTATACTGGGCAGTACACGAGGTGAGATGACTCACACCTTCTTGTAACCAACAGACACACATGAACTACTGGACAATGTTGACTGCATATATCAGTTCTAGTCAGTGTGTCTGGTAGTTCATGTATGTCTCTCTGAGTTATGTGTAGTGGTGGTCATGTAAGTGTGGAATATTTCCTGGTAAAAGTTATGGATGGGTTAAGGCGGTGGTGCAACTAATTAAGTACAAGGAATGTTGAGCAACTTAAGCAACTCAAAACATATAAACATAGTTTGCACTTGGTCCGATAGCTATTTTATTCTGGTGAATCAAAGATTAGGTATCACACCTTACAGCCTCTCAAGAGGAACTCCAGAAACAAGTGTTCTATTTCTTAGGTCTTGAGCGGATTGGTAATTTTTTTTTAAATACGTTTTTGAATACTTGATCAATTTGAATCTGAAGTATGATGAAGACTGATGATGAATGTGAATTACTCAATAAACCATAACTCCTGCTACTAACTCCTTCTGGGTCGAGTACCCCTGAAAACATTCTACCTAGAAAGCTCATGTACTTTCCAGGCTCAGCATTCTTTGCACAGTATTTTGTAAGGTGTAAAACATCCAAAGTGTGTTAAAGGTGACAGCCTTTCTGTCCACCATCACAGGTTTTAATTAACATGTTTTGTCTCGACAGGTGGATTTGGGCGTGGAGGAGGCAGAGGGGGCCGCGGTGGTTTTGGCGGTGGTGGTGGTAAGTTTCCTTGTTCTTTTCCTAAATAAGGCCAATTTTATTATCTGGATGACTTTCACACCTGCATCAATTTTTGTCAGCTCCCCCAAAAAAGCTTTCTAACATACTGTAAGTCATACAAAGCAGCTTTGAAATGGGCCCTAAATTGACAAACATTGGAAAACATACCACTCTCTTAGAATGCCAAAAAGGTAAATTCCAAAGTCAAGGAACCAGATGTATAGTATTATGTGTAGCTTGACAAAGAGCTACCAGGAAAACATTTTACATTGTTGGCAAAAATGTTGCCTTTCAAGTTCATACTGTGTTTGTTTCTATCTACATGGAGGCCGTTCTTGCTACAATTGTGGGGAAGACGGCCACATTTCCAGGGAGTGCCCCAGCGGTGGTGGCGGAGGTTCGCAAAATCCATCCATTGTTCTAGCCAACCTGAAATTCTTTTCCTTCTCCTGGATTTTGAATGGAAGTCCTCTCAGAGGCGTGATGATCCAAAGGGGTCCATGGCCAAAACTGTTTTAATGTATCACACAATTCAGCCAAATAAATCATTCTCATTTTCTCTCATTTGTGTTGTCCTCTAGGCGGTTTCCGAGGCGGCCGTGGCCGTGGAGGTGGAGGAGGTTTCCGTGGAGGTCGGGGTGGCCGAGGTGGGGGTCGCGGCGGGGGAAGAGGTGAGAAATCTGTGGTCTCAATGTCAATGTTTTAAATGTGAAAGAGTTTCTATGTAATTGCCAGCATGTTTGGATGAGGTGTGTTTTGAGATTGATTTACTATTATTCAGGATGTCCATGTGATACAAATAGAACCCCATCATGTGATATGGCAAGTTATCACTCGATTCGGTACACCCGTATTGAACATTATCACGGCCCAGGTATGACAAACAACAGAACTAACTGAGAACACTTTTCTCTCAAACAGGTGGCTTCCAGAAGAGGGAGGGCATCAAAGCGTTCGAGGGGAAGAAGAAGACGTTTGACGACTAAATCAAAAGACAACGGAAATTTAACAATATTTTGTTCCTGTGCAAACCTGTTCCAGTGTAGAACTGAACTCTTGGCAAACTGTATTCATAAACTGAAATTTATTGACTGAAATTATGATATTTCTGTGATTTCCTTGACTTGGAGGGACTTTGCTGGTGCCTACAATATGTGCGTACATACTGCAACTAAAGAAGTGTCTGTATATTCAATACGTCTGTACAATATGGTAAGAGTGGATGAGAGTATATACTTCTTCACAACTGAAAGTCCATCCAAAATGACGGACACATTTTGGTTGAATTCACGATGAAATGTGAAATTCATAATAAGGTTATCAAGACAGTTGTTGATTAATTAATGCCACTAGGTTTTTTGTGCTAATATCTAAGTAATGTTAATGTCAAAATTCTCAAAGAACTTATTGAGACCCAGATATATCTGCTTAGTTGTATTGATATTGATGATATACAAATGTACATGTAGTGTCCAAAGGATATCCAGAATGAAATACTTGTGTACAATAAGTTCTATGGACATTATGAAAGTCTTATTGTTTTGAGTTTTACTGATAGTATCAGTAAGTTTAGGGTTAAGGTTCCTTGTTTTTATGTTCAACTGTTTAGTACAGTAAAGTCACTGTAATTAATGTACAAGTTGTTTCTTTTTTCATCTAAAAAGTGAGTAATTGTCATGTATTTTGGAAAGAAATATGAAATAAAATAGTTAACCAGAGAGTACTGGTTGTTTACATTATTTGTTTGGTATGAAAGATGAAGAAACAGCAACTACATTGTTTTCCTTTCGAGAAGGTAAACACTTGTCCTATAACCACCAATATCCAACATAGGAAAGAAGCAGACACCCTGTGGTGTTTGATTACATCATGTAGCAAGTGGCAGTACAGAGCTGGAGGGGCTGGTCACCATATACTGTAAATGCATTAAAATTTGCGGGGATTTAATTTCCCGGTAGCGGGAAAAAGGACTTTTCGCGGTGGATTTAAGTTCACGGTAACACCATGGACTACAGTCAAATACCATAATAGAAAAATGTTCGCGGTGGTTTTAAGTTCGCGGTGAAGTAGTCATCGCGAACATTTATCCACCGCGAACATTTCTGCATTTACAGTATATGAATTTGAGTAGGAAACAGAACAGCATCAGTTATTTGTTTGGATGTGTGGCTATCAGAGAGACTCTGTAACCACGAAATCTTATTTGTTGTTGTAACACTTAATCTTTAGCATTTGCACATATACTCTTATCAAATGTTAATGATAAACTTGGATGTTCTGTATACCAAAGATTATGTGAAAATAAAAGGATAGATTGAATCCTTGACACCACGCCCATACCAGCAGAATGATACAGAGTTAAACACAAAAATTGAAATTTGGGCAGGTTTTTTTCGTGACCCACTGACGAAAGTAGCCTAGGTGCTCGTGATACCATATGAAAGGAAATCACACACGCTTTCTATTGATGTATAACACATTAAAATTGATACAGAAACAACAGAAATATGATCAGCCAAAGTTAGTATTCCAAAGTTTTAGTGCCGAATTTAGATTAACACCCTCGAAAATTTTGAAGTTTCATGTCACAATCCAAAAGGTATTGTGTAATACAAAACATCTGTCCGTACTTAGCCTTCTAATCACAGAGTAAACAAGAAATCTTTTTAAAAAAGCTGTGCCTTGCCGCGTATTTTATGTTATTTTGGTAAGTTAGACTAGATTCTACGCTTAAAAATCCCGAGTTCCACATGTCGCCCCCCTCCCCCTCATTATCATAATTTATGTCAGATGAATTATTGGCACATTAAACAGGTTTTGTAAAACTTTTTGACCCACAATGAATATGCATTATTTTTTATTACAAACTAAGTTCCTTCTGATGCAATTTGTGATATATATTTATATGAACATGGTGAGTTAAAGCGTAGATTTATTACGCTGGACCACATACAGTAACATGCGTCTAGAAGAGCGTTTTAATACTCGTCTGGAATGTACCATTGTCTAACTAAGCCATGAAACTCGGCAAGGAAAGAAGGGCCTTTGGAAGGGGCTTTGGAAGGGCTGGGTTAAAAGGTCCGTCCATTGATCCATGGAAAAAAGCTGGCGTAAAGCCTTGCCTGGCGGCAAGGCAAAAACCGAAGTGCTAGTGTGCAACGGTCATCGTGACTAGCCAAAACTAGAATGCAAGGAACCGTCCAGGGAGGTAGAAAGAGATCAACGTTATTCATATGAAGAGAACAGCCATGAAGTCGTCGACATTCGAGGTAGGTAAACATAATTATACTACTGATAAAATTAATGAAAGACATAAAGTACTTAACGTTATTTGTATTAAGTCGTTTTTTTTTTTTTTTAATTTGAATCTAACCCACGGGCTTTTATCGGTAGTTACCCATTTGAACTATAGTACAAGTCTCGCAGGTTACGTTCGCGCACGGCGGCGCCACAAACTCGGGTTCGAATTCATGAGCACACTAACATTTTAGACAGTAACGGAACTTTGATGCTATCATTTACCATACATATAGAATACAACACGGTGTATTCCGTATCAGCCCGACCGCGGGTAGGATAGCCCGGAGGGAGGGCTTGGACCGTTGTCATGGTTACCCGAGAAAACCCAAGTTTTGATGCGAAATGCGCCAGAAGTTGAATAAATGTGGTGCCCTTGAATAAAAAGTGTTAAACAACAATGTTCCAACGTCCGAATCAGGTATTCGAATTTTTGACGGCGCCGCACTAGGCGTGCGCTGAGTATGTTCAAATTATTCGATTGAAGCCTATGTGATAAAACTTCGAAGCCTGACATTGTGCATGTGGCACATAAAGAATACAACACGGTGTATTCTGTATACACCTTCGGCCGTCGTGCGATCCGACCCGCGGTCGGGCTGGGACCTCGGGTGATGCGGAATACACCGTGTTGTATTCTATATTTATCGCGGCCCAGGTATGACATAAGGCTTTTTTATGTCATTCCTGGGTCGCGAATACGTTCGATACAGGTGTTCTGGACCGGGTGATACTTTTCTGCTCCAAGTTGTATCGCACGGGCTTCCTAGAAATAAATCGAACTATTTCAAACGGGTCGAGTGCGGCACGGTTGCGAATACCGAATTCGAATACCGGATTCGGACGTTAGAATTCCGTTGTTATCTTTTTTTTTTCGAGGACACAACATTTTCTCAACTTCTGGTGCATTTCGCATCGAAACATATATTTCTCAGGTTGATATGTCCAAGGTCCTTGGTATGACATAAACAAAATACAACACGGTGTATTCCGCAACACCCTCGGTCCGGCGTCCAAGCCCTCCCACGGGTCGGATCACCCTCCGGCCGTCGGGCGATCCTTTCTGCGGTCGGGCTTGTACCTCGGGTGATACGGAATACACCGTGTTGTATTTGTTAGCCGGTCCGAAACACCTGTATCGAACCTCCTCATCGAACGTTATCGCAGCCCAGGTACATAAAAACCAGGTTTATGCGTCGCTGTGTTCTTGTCCGACTTGTGGAAGTTTTGGGCGTCTTGCTTGCGTGACAACGGTTCTGCGGATGCATGATTGCGGGTAGCCTGATTTAATCGCGCTTCTCAGGCCTGTCGTACATTGCCGCGCCGCGGGGAAGAGGCGCGCTAGGCTACAAGCTCCGGACCGCGGACGGCGTCGGGCGTGGCGTAACTGGTAGAGCGTTCGGCTCGGAATCTATAGATTCTGAGTTCGATCCCCGCCATGCCCCCAACGTTGTGTCCCTTAAAAGGCACTTTACACGACCTTCCTTGCGTTTTTCGGTGTCAGAGATTTCGCAATGCGGCCAGTACTTCCTGATATTAGTTTGCGGTAGCGGTAACGCGTGTCGACTCCCTTGATTACCCAGATCGTACGTTCTATGTGCGTTGGGAATGTTTTTAATGGCGCCACCGGAACTTGTGGAAAACGAATCCTCACGATTTTTTTTGTTGTTGCCCAGTATACAGAACGAATCTTGACCTTCATTGCCATATTAGTCATTATCCTAGGAAAATTCTTTTCTTTTTCGTGTAGCAGCCTGTAAGCTACAATCGCAGTCTTAAGTCATCACCCTACCAAGTGCCGCGATAGGCGGTGTTTCAAAAAGAAGCTAGCGGTTGCGCCTAAACAGAGCGCCTATAGTCAAGAATAACTCGAGAATGGTGTATCCGATTGATTTGTGGTTTGCACCCATCGATTCCTTACTAAGCAAGCTTTCGAATGATACCAAGTTTGTCGGGCCGGAACTTGAACTGTAAACTACAATAAAGAATGCCCTCAAATTAGCAAGTTTTTCGGGGTGAAAATTTTATCATATTGATGGTTTTTACCAAACAGAACATTCTGCTGAAAAAGTCAACTGAGTCTGTATGTCGGCGACAGGACACCCTTTTCTATTGGAGACATTGAGTTGTTTGAAAAACGATGTTTTGAGAGGCGCCAGTGATAGCCAAACCATCATTAAAAATATTCCGATTATGGAAATGACTTTCAAATCTGCATAATTTATGCTTGGTTATGTACACCTTTAAATAACTTACACAGGTCACAATGTTAACAATCCAATCATTTACAACATGTACTTAGATAAATTAGGACACTTTCACATTAATGATGCAAATTAGGGACTTATTTGCATAATTGGTATCTGCTTATTTTCCACCTGCCACAAATTACATATGTTACTAGTACATGTTTTTCAGTCCTATAATGGAAAATACTGGAAATATAGATTTTCCTCATTAAGGATGTTAATTAAGTCCAAATTTGCATAATTCGCACTTCATTGTGTACATCTCTACCAAACATACCTTTATGCTAAATATCATGGAAATCCATTGTTCCCATGTTCCGTTATGCTCATTGGAAGATTTTGACAAATCGACCCTGCAGTTCCAGAGCAAGCCGCGAGGGGGCCCAAACCTATATATATCAGACTATAGTATACTGTAAATGCAGAAATGTTCGCGGTTGATTAATGTTCGTGGTTTTCGCGGTGACCACTTCACCGCGAACTTAAAACCACCGCGAACATTTTTCTATTATGGTATTAGACTGCAGTCTATGGTGTTACCGCGAACTTAAATCCACCGCGAAAAGTCCTTTTTCCCGCTACCGCGAAATTAAATCACCGCGAACTTAAATGCATTTACAGTATTCAGGTCAAAAGATACAAAAAATCGAAGTTCTGCTGCAGTACCAAGGTCACACACCAGGGGGCCCCAAATCGACCTTGACCTTTGTCATCCAAACACCTACCCACATATCACATATCAAATATCATTACAATTCATCCAGAGTTTCTAAAGTTATGCCGACCACAAATATGCGGACACACACACAGACAGACAGACAGACACACACACACACACATTCACACACACACACACAATACAGCCAAATCGGCATTAAAAAACTCCGAACCGAGACCCTATCACAGGCAATCAGGGCAACATTTGACCTTTGAACTCCACAAGATACTGGTAGGTCAGCCATTTTTTATTTGAATTGGTGCCATATTCTGCGGTAAAAAGGTCATTATTTTGCCGATAAACTACATAATGTTTGGTTTATATTTGTAGGGAATACATCATCCACCAAATATATGACTTCAGCGATGTTTAACCCGGTAAATGCGTGGTAATGGGTAGGAATGTGTGTTAGACTTAGAGCACATGTTGTTGCTTTTGCACATGCTGTTGCTTTTGCACACGGCTCTGCTTTCGTTTTCCACACGGCTCCAAAATTGATCTTTCTCCAAAGTGGGGACCGTCTCAATACCGGAAAACACATGGAGGGGGATGAAATCTACTGAAATACAGCATGTTTTGATGAGCAAACATTGCAGGTTGCTATATTTTGGCACAGAGTCATCCATATATGGCTCTTGAAAGAAGAAATTTCTACATACCTGACAGTGCACTGGTAAACCCACTTCATTTTATATTGAGGCCCTGTGCAGTGAGAATTAACGTTAAGTCATGTGTCACCAACCTCCTTGGTGTCACCGACTATTCCCCACTGTCAGTCATGGACAGGAATGTCAGTCCACTTCGCTCTATCATTTTTCTCACATCATTCATCAAAACACTTTTTGATTTGTTAATTGCACTTGTTGATTCGTTATGATGTTTGCATCTGTGGCTTGCTTTTTAGGCTTGAACGTGTACCTTAGCACACACACAGTGTTTTATTTCTTTGTTCTGTTCAAGCCGATGCTATCAACATGTCGATAGATCTTTTAGTTTTAGTGCATCGCATCGCTCTTCGAGACTCATGTAAAAATGTTGGGAATTCTTTCACATAACAATGCTACAATTACAAGTACGGCACTTACTCATAAAGGATACATTTGCCGGCCCATTTGCCAAGGAATGGGGCTAAAAACTACAGTGTGATGGAGTCCATGGATTTGGTTTCTATATATATGGTAATAATCCGCTGTGCCTCTTTGTAAGAATTTCTCCAAAGCGCAGTGATTATAATGCTTTGCTACTGATCTTGATACTGCCTCTGACGCCTCCGCTGACGCGTCTGTCTTTTTTCTGGTCCATTACGCTCCTTCTAACAGTGGGTCTGCCTAAACACCACAAACGACTCTAATAAGCAGTGTATATGGGGCAACGACCTTGTGTACGATCTGGAGACATTGTTTAAACATTTATGAATTTTAAAAAACGCAGCAAGTCCTACGTATTCACCAGTTATTTCGAGTTAGTCCAGTTTCAAGATTATTTAGCAATTCTTGGCCACCATGCTCGCTTGCATTTGAGGCTCGAAAACACTTCGTTAGTATACAAGTTTTATAAGTTGACAATGATAGAATTGCGGTATACTATGATCTATGAACCAACATCTTCCATAGTTTTATCGCCCTGTCGTCTGTGTAGCCGAGGCAGACTCCTACCATGGGCGAACCAACATGGCGGCCAAGAATTGCTTCGATCTTGAAACCAGCGTACTAACGTGAAATAACTCAACAATACATAGCAGTTGTTGCTTTTTTTTTAAATTCATAAATGTATAAAGTCCCCAGTGTGTCACACAAGGACGTTGCCCCATATACACTATTAGAGTCATTTGTGGTTGTTTGCGGTCGTTTGTGGTGTTAAGGCAGACCGTCTAACAGTTGCTCATCCTTCCTCCACAGTTTGGTGTTTGTGGACATACCGGCCACTGAGGAAGCTGCTGTGTCAACACTAGTACTGGAACTGAAAGGGACAGAGCTGAAGGTTGAGAAGGCAGAGACATGGAGCAGGAAAGGAGCCCTGGTCAAAACTTTGGGAATGACAGTGAGACCTCTATATTTCTTTAACCCTCTCAACACGTCATACAATTTTTTCCTGTATACCATATACGACATATAATTTCAGTCTATACAGGTGTCAATTAGTACTTTTTGTGTATTATTATTACAGCTGTTATGTAAGGAGTAGACTAGGAAAACTATATATTGCTGGAAAGCTCACAGAATGGCCTTTCCAAAACAAGCAAAATAAATATCATACCATCAATCTGAGGACAGCAATCGTCATGGAAACCACTCAAAAACACATTTGCAACACTCCCAAAAAAAGTTTCACAAAAGAAAACATTTGGCTAGGGGCTGAGTTTTTTGTGTCATTTATCATAAAACTATGTAGAAATACTCAACCATACATACACAATGCTGGTATGCTGTTAGAATGACCAAAAACTAAAAATCAAAGCATGATTTCAAATAAGTTCTGTGTTGATAAACAAATGTTCACCCCAATAAACAGTTGTGCCCCCCTCCCCACACCTGTAGTTGTACTATTAAAATAATGAATATGCCTTGTGCTAAATGGCAAATTATTTTTCTGGATGTTCTCCACATATCAGGGAGTCAAATAAATCCACTTACTATGACTTGGGTAGAGAAACAGGTATCAGAGTAATAAAATGTCAATTTGGACCAGTGACCTATCTGACCTGACCTGGACCTCCTTATGCCCCAAGAAAAACAACAAGGAAGCATGCATGTAGAACTCATTAGACACGGTGATATCAGCTCATTTGATCTCAACAAAAACAGCTGGGTGTTTGCCTTGCTGACTCCCTCAAGGATTTCCCTGTTAGCACTCCTGTAAGCCTCCAATAAGATTATCCACCAAACTGTCTCCATTTCTGCTAAATTTACTAAATAAACCTGTAGAAAACTGAAGCCAAAACACACGCTGGAGGCCTCAGAAACAGGGCTCAAATGCTACATCCCTTCTGGTTGGTCAAAGATGCAAGCATCCTGATTGGCAGACTCTGCCAAATTTCTCATTTCACAGTAGTCAGTTTGAATTTCCTGCCGGAATTAAACCTGAAGCCACGATGGTGGCTTCTTGCGTCCTATGGGAAAGCCATGATAGTGGCTTCTCGTGCTGAGAGGGTTAACAATGTGAAATACACTATGCCGCCATATTTTCTATCATGTTAGACTAGTATACTGATGTAAGTAGTTTGTAGTTGTTAGTTATACGTAATTTGCCATACATTGTACCTGTTACAATCGTTGTGCAATAAACTTGACTTGACTGACTTGACCTGACTATAAACTTGAAACTATGCAATAAGTTCTTTACAGATTGCTGTGTAATGCCATAAATCCATATGATATTGTTGTCATTGATTTTAATGGTTGTTGGAAAAGGAGTAGCTCACTGCATTGAATTTAAAACGGTGTTGAGGCAAGAGGGAGAGGGTCAGCAATGGTGATAGGATGAGCTGACATCCTGTGTAATTGTATGAGAGGCACCCCCACTCCCAGAATGGTTCGGTCTGTGTCACAGGACCTTACTTGGACTCACTGAGAAACCGTGCAGCAGTGAATTTGCTCTGCACAGTTTTCATAATTTTCACCCGCCCTCCCAACCCAGTATTCTGGTTCCTCCTTTTTTAGGTACCAGAGATGCACGGAGCCTCTTTCTGAAGAACCTGTCATACGATTCCACAGTAGAGAGCGTCATGGAGGTGTTTACCGACGCGGTGGACGTTCGTATCCCGGTATATAAGGACAGTGGCAGGTCAAAGGGGTAAGCGTTGTGACTTACATGTAACGCTAGTTCACCTTTATCTGTGGGGTGACCTTTATCCGTTGTCTTTAAAAACAGCACATTGATGAGTATTAAGTCTGCTAACAGTGGTTTCAAATTTGCAATATTTTCATAATGTTCTGATTTGAAACCACCGTCCGTCAACTTCATATCCCTAAATTCGTTTTTTTCTTACAAACAACGAATATAAGTTACCCTCGGATAAAGGTGAACTGGCGTTACAATGTAAATCCTGGGGAAATCCTTCTCCCAGTATCTAAAGGACAGCGACAGACAGAAGGGTTAAGTTTTGTGACTTACATGTAAAGAATAAGCCTGAGAAAAGCAATGTTGTGTTTTCGGTTAGTCCTAAAAAAAAGTATGGTTCGGGTAGATAGGTAATTTACCTGGATTCTCTTTTTTTTTCTTGTTTTTTTTCTCTAGATTTTCATCATAGTCATCCAACAATTACAGCTTAAAAATGTAAAAATGCATCAGGACACTGATTTTTTTAACATTATATTGTAATCACTCAGAATGATATACTGTACAGTTGAAAGTGAAATATTGTACAACGCTTGCTACACATTCTTACAGCAACTTTTGCTATTCAATGCTCTATCTATTGTGAAATACAAGAAGCCAGTGTTTAAATTTCATTACTGACATACATGTATGTCAGATTAAAGACTTAATGTCCAGGAATAATGGCTTGTATTAATTCGGACATCACTACGTGAGTCGCGATTCAAGGCGTTTCAGATGTGTTTATGGAAGATTTTTTGCGCTTTTCTTCTGGGCGGACCGATTCTCACGGCCCTTCTATGAGATTCAGTCCAGCCGTGAGAATCGGTCCGCCCTCACAGTCTTCCAAATGGAGTAACCTATGTGATGACTGCCAGCAATGCCTGACGTCTCAGATAGAGATTGTGGTGGCAAACACACAAAACTTCTTTCCCTGGTAGGATTGCGTATTTGGAGTTTGAGAGCGAGGCTAAAGTCGAGGAGGTGAAGTCTACGATGGACGGAGTGGAGGTTGACGGGCGGAGTGTGGTCATGGACTATGTCGGCGCCAAGGCACAGTTCACTGGGAGACCTCAACAGGGTTCAGGAAGGGGACCAGGTAGGGAAGCTGTTTCCGTTTGTTAGAAATTTTGTTTACTCACTATTCAAATCTCAATTACACTTATCATTGAAGTGAGAAGGCCAGGTTCGGAAAAAATGTTTTAATTTGTATATCATATAGAACTTTATTGCACGACAATTGTACATGGTACAAAGTATGGCAACAACTATAACATAAAGTACAAAATAGAGGTATAGGATAAAGCTTAACATCATAGTTAACATAACAATAAGGGCTAATATGCATAATTCATTCATATAGTATCATAATGAAGTAGGCTAATCATTAGCTTCAGTATTCTTTCTAATAGCAAAGCAGTCCTTGATATATTTGCCTATATTATTTGGTTTTCAATGGTAAGAGAGCTTTCAACTGCTATGGAAAAAAGTAGTACTTAATGTATTTTAAGCATGTATGATATATAGCCCAACCTAGAGTTCTGTAGGACTGGAAGTATCTACGCATAACGGCTAGTTAGGTGATTTTCTTTCTCCAAGCACCTTCATTCTGTTTTGAGGCTTGTATTTGGTCTACAAGATAGGTAAATATGATTATACATTTTTGAAAAGCTGAGATCATGCAAACTACAAATAAAGCAAAGACAATATTATTCCAGTTCTTATATATGAATTTCCAGCAATGATACATGGAAATGCTCACACCAGAAAGTCAACATATAACATCTGAGTCAACATGTTTTCAGGCTCTGGCTGGAAAGTAATGACTACTGGATACTCAAGACTTAGACAAGATGTGAAGAAAGAAATTTTGTCTTGGTTGGATGCGGCACTGATTATAAGTGTAGACACGTGAGTTATGATGCAGTATGTCTTGTTCTCATCCAGGCACTCCCAGTAAGACCCTGGTTGTGAGGAACCTGTCCTGGGACACCACGTCCGAGGGTCTAATGCAAGCGTTCGAGGGGAGCCTGGACGCACGGGTCATCATGAAGCCTGGAACTGACCGCTCCAGGGGGTGGGTTTCCTAATAACAATAGCTTGATGACAAAGTTCTATGTGTATAACCACATAATTGTTTTTTTTTTCCCCTATGTCACTTTCTCCGGGGCAAAACTGGCTGTTAGAACGCTTTCTCCACGTTGCCATTTTCAATAGATCTACATTCAGTCCTTTCTGTCGTCTCGTCTCATCCCTGGTCACTACATACGAACACTTAAAGTATTAGTAACACTTGTCACTTTCGATATAGCAAGTCCTTTTTCAACTAGTGTTACAATTTTGCTGTTTGCACATGATAATTCTGCTGACTAAAGCAGCCAGCTGTTCTGAAGCAATAGAAAAATACAACTGGTCATTTATATGTTGCACAGTGTCACTGATGGACTGTTCTAACTGTTTTAGGTTCGGTTATGTTGACTTTGAGTCGGAGGAGGCAGCCAAAGAAGCGATGGACGACATGAACCAGTCTGAACTGGACGGGAGGACCATCAACGTGGAGTTCGGCACGGGTCGCAGAGGTGGCGGCGGTGGTGGTGGCGGTGGTTATGGATCCCATTTGCAGGCCAGCAAGACGCTGATTGTAAAGAATCTGTCATACGACACGGGCGAGGATGATCTCTTGGAGGCGTTCGAGGGTTGCATCGACGCTCGTGTCGTCACAGACAGGGAGTCACGCAGATCTAAAGGGTAAGAAAAGAACCAGGAAGGATGTTAACATGATGTAATCATTCACCCCCTGGAGGCTTTTGAGGGTTGCGTCGATGCTCATGTCGTCAAAGACAGGGAGACAGGGAGTCAGGCAGATCTAAAGGGTAAGAAAAGAACCAGGGAGAATGTTAGCATGATGGGATCATTCACACACACACACCAGAGATGGTGTTACATCGGACGAAAAGAGGCTGTTATTACCTAAAGGCAATTCAATCTACGCAACTGGATAAAACGTACAGAGATGTACTTTTTTTTACCGGTGCAATGGCCGAGAGGGTAGAGAGTTTGCCTTGCATTCGGTAGGTCGTGAATTCGATCCCCGGCCGAGTCATACCAAAGACTTTAAAAAGGGTACATGCTGCTTTCTCTGCTTCGCACTAAGCATTTGGGAAAGAGTAGTTAAACACGCATCACTACCAGCAGAACAGCCCCCAGGCCCTGCTGTAGTGACTTACACAAATGTGTGGCCCTAGGGCTACAGAAATGGAGAAGGGCGCCCCCCCTACGCATTAGCTCAGATGTACGGGCAACTGTAACTTATCATAGATTTACTTCTGGACATTTCTTTCTTTCAGGTTTGGCTATATTGACTTTGATTCTGAGGACGCAGCGAAGGAAGCCCTGAAGAACATGGACGGGATGGAACTTGATGGGCGTGGCATCCGGCTGGACTTTGCCACCCCTCGGGGAGAGGGTGGCGGACGAGGTATGGAACTGGGATGATTATGTGATGTTCTCATGACCAATGTGTGAGATTTGTGCTGTCCACTAGGTGGTTTCAGAGGCGGTCGTCTGTACCTCAGTCTGTTATGTGATGTTCTTATGACCTGCCTACCTGCCTATGTGCTTAGGCCAGTTCTTATGACCAATGTGTGTGATTTGTGCTGTCCACTAGGCGGTTCCAGAGGGGGTCGCCTGTACCTCAGTCTGTTATGTGATGTTCTCATGACCAATGTTTGTGATTTGTGCTGTCCACTAGGCGGTTTCAGAGGCGGTTGTCTGTTCCTCAGTCTTTTATTGATGTTCTCTTGACCAATGTGTGAGATTTGTGCTGTCCACTAGTCGGTTTCAGATGTGGTCGTCTGTACCTCAGTCTTTTATGTGATGTTCTCATGACCAATGTGTGAGATTTGTGCTGTCCACTAGGCGGTTTCAGAGGCGGTCGTCTGTACCTCAGTCTTTTATGTGATGTTCTCGTGACCAATGTTTGTGATTTGTGCTGTCCACTAGGCGGTTTCAGAGGTGGTCTGTACCTTAGTCTGTTATGTGATGTTTTCATGACCAATGCCTATGTGCTTAGGCCAGTTCTTATGACCAATGTGTGTGATTTGTGCTGTCCATTAGGCGGTTTCAGAGGCGATCGTCTGTACCTCAGTCTGTTAAATGTGATGTTCTCATGACCAATGTGTGAGATTTATGCTGTCCACTAGGCGGTTTCAGAGGCGGTCGTCTGTACCTCAGTCGTTTATGTGATGTTCTCATGACCAATGTTTGTGATTTGTGCTGTCCACTATGCGGTTTCAGAGGCGGTTGTCTGTACCTCAGTCTGTTAAATGTGATGTTCTCATGACCAATGTGTGTGATTTGTACTGTCCACTAGGCGGTTTCAGAGGCAGCCGTGGCCGTGGAGGAGGTTTCCGTGGAGGTCGGGGTGGCCGAGGTGGGGGTCGCAGAGGTGAGAAATATGTGGTCTCAATGTCAATGTTTTTAATGTAAATGGAGGGTATCTTATAGTATGTATATTTCCAGCATGTGTGGATGACATGTGTTTTGAGCTGTACTCCCCCTACAGTATGATATGTCAAGGATGATGTCTTGTGTAGGTGTCTGCTTAGGCTTAGTAGCCGCACTGTGTGCCGGAACTGTACTGTAAAAATCAATATTTGGTACAGGTCCAAATTACTGTATCATGAAGCACTGGTACTGTAGCCTGGGTACCATCCGATTTCTACGGGGGCTCCTTACACTCGCTACTCGCTATTTTTTTAGGGTAGCGAGTGTACGGAGCCCCGGTAAAAATTGCATGGTACCCAGGCTACTGGTATTGTACTGATATAGAATGAAAATAAAAATAGAATACAACATCTACGTACCACCCGAGGTACCAGCCCGACAGCGGGTAGGATCGCCCAATGACTATTGCTTGATCTGACCCGCTTGGAAGGGTGGTACCACTGCATACCCATGCAAGATTAAATACATGTTTCAATGCAAAATGTGCTTAAAGTGGAGAAACGACAGCAATCCAAAGTCCAAATCCGGTATTCGAATTCTCAACCCGTAGCACTCGGCACAGAGTTTGAGTTTAAGTTTATTATGATCCACATTTAGCCTCCTCAGAAGCTATTCTTCCTGTGGTCATGAGAGTGCGTTTGATTTATTCGATGGAAGCCCCTGTGATACAAATAGATTCCATGTGATGCGGCAAGTTATTACCAAGTCATTTTTTTGCCTCGTGTAAACCGGCCCTAACTGAGCACATTTTTTCCTCATGCAGGTGGCTTCAATTAGAGGGAAGGCATCAAGGTCTTCGAGGGGAAGAAGAAAACGTTTGATGACTACAGGACAAAGGAAATTTAGTGATATTTTGTTCGCATGCAAACTTGTTCCAATGTGGAATTATTGAATATACCATCCAGGTTTGGACAAGTTTTCTAAAATTCACGTCTTGTCCTATCGGGCAAGCACATAAAACATTTACTTCCCCAAACCAATTTTTCACTTGCCCAAAATTAAAATGTCAGTTTTATAAGAATTACACATTTTTGCCTCCAGCAATGGAGTTTTCACTATTTCCTCTGTAAGTCCATCCACGATGTCAGACACATTTTGAATGAAATCACATTGAAATTTTAAATTCTTGATGAGGTTATCAGGACTGTTGTTAAGATGAGGGTTGTCGATTGATTCATGCCACTGTAGTCAAACTTGTCCTGAGCAACGGCTCAAGAGACTGAGCAAAGATGGTTATGCTGAGGACAGTTGGTTGCTCCCGACAAATTTGTTGGTTTGCCAAAAAGACATGAATGATTTAATTTACATTTGCATGATGTCCACCTTTAAGTTAGTTCCCTGGAAACTTATCTACAAGAAATGTACACAGTTTTTAATCTCCATGCTCTCATGTAAACAAATTTCAAGAAACCATTGTTTTGCCTGTGCTGATATCTAAGTAATGTTAGTGTCAAAATTCACAGAACTTAGTGAGGCCCAGGTACATCTGCTTGGTTGTATCAATATAAACTATGTAGTGTCCAAACATTTTCCAGAACGAAGTACTTTTGTACAATACGTTCTATGGACATTATAAAGTCATATCGCTTTGAGTTTTACTGATATTATCAGTAAGTTTGGGGTCAAGGTTCCTTGTACAAGGTTTGTTTTTTTCTTTCTAGATACTAGTAGTGAATAATCGATATGTATTTTGGAAAGAAATACAAAATAAAGTGCTTTTACGTACTATATAATTTCCATGCAAGTTTTTGGTATGACCCATTTTCCTATATGCTCAGAGCGTAGCAGATTCAGCTCTGCACAGGAGAATGGTACACTGTATGACCCGACCGGGCTTTGAACCATTGTCCTTGGAATGCTGATTTTAGGTAAATGTATCTCTTCATACACATTTGAACCTCCAATTATAAAGAGAAATCGCAACGAGGACAACAACTGCTTGACGATATCCAATTACCACGTCTTAACGCGCGATCATAACGAAGACGTGGACCACAATACCGGAGTGCGTAGGGATGAATGCTGAAATTATTACATCCATAATAAAAACAGCTACCGCGAAAAAAAACGTGCATCATTGTCCAAGTCTGTGCTGAGGACCTGCCAAACTACATACGAATGCGACAATGGGAACACACAGATACAGATGCGAACGCGCGTTACATTGACATATATAGTCCATACATGGCTAGATAACACATGCAGCAACACCTAATTGAACCCCCACAAAAGTCGGCTTAGAGATCCGGCGGGGGTAAAGTCCACACTTTCCTCTCTAGAGCCCTGGGGGAACTTATTAAACGCACGAGCAGTTGCAGAACAGTAATCCGCCCAACATAGCATCAAAACGCCGCTCTTTGCCCCTTCTCACGCCCCACTGAAGTGACAATTTGTTGTCGATTGAGCATACCGCACCTGTCAGTCGGGAAAACATGTTTGAGTAAGGGGCGGGCTCTGTAACCAAAATAGTTTTGGGGAGTAGGTACGTTTGTGGCGCCGTCAAAATGGCCGGATTTATAAGTCTCCAAGCAGACCCTACAGTGCCTTAGAAATAGTATCAAAGCTGGCAAGGGACTTAGTATAGCAGCACTCCGGTGCCCGTTTGACTCCCTTTGACCGGCTATCTCCCTTTGGCCGGCTATACT